>NC_142602.1:30638026-30848054 GCF_041222555.1 Hakea prostrata | reverse complement strand
GAGGAAAACTTGAAGACTTGCCATTTTATGATCTTGTAAGGCTTGTTGAAGTCCCCGAATAAAGGGGAGGCGCTATAAGTGGGCCGTTTGCTATTGCTATAAGGGCTGCTTTATACGGCTTGGCTTCGCTATCACTCCTATGTAGTGGTCGACCTAAAAAGTAGTATTCCGCCATACCAAAATGCTTCTTATCTATTGTATCAAGCTTTGCTGTAAGCAAGATGAGGTCACTCGCTCATCGTACAAGGCTCGTTCCATAATAAGCTCGTGTAGTACTCGCCATATCTCTAACAAAGGATTCAATCCAGTCCCAAGCGTACTTGGGGCTACCCTATTTACCGGATCAACTACCTATTGTCACGCCCTCCCAGCCGGTACCCTATCTGGCATACCCGAGAGTGTGATCCACAGCCCAAGATCGGTATCGAGTGATCAACCTCCCACATAAACAATAACATAATCATGAACAATCATAACAAGAGTGCGGAAGATAAATCATAGATCCAATAATGAAAGAATGAATCATAAACGAATCGGAATAATAGATATAATCGTAGTATCAAATGATAAGTAAAGTGAAGCAAAAATCCCACTTTACATCCAAATGGAAAAGTAGCTCTAAAGAATAAACTAGACAAAATCTAATCCCAAAGTAGCAAGTACATTGGGTAACTAAATTATTCTCCACTTTATAGACGACATCCTTGTATGTATAGATCTCATAAATAGCACAAGGACGCTTCCACTCAATGGTCGGACTAAGCATCGTACGGAGCATAACCACTGCGGGATCTTCAGTAGTAATTGTGGTAACCGCAATCACCTTCCCCCGGAGATATGTCTCTTCGCCTTGCGCTTCTTCATAGGGACCGTCATAATACTCAAGCACTGGCAGGATAGTCTAACAACATTGTACAATAAAGGAATGAGTTTCAAAGAAACCCAAGAAGGGCGCTTAAAATCCATAATAACATAAATGGCAGGATTCCGTAACAAACATAAATGCAATATGATATGAGACAAACAATGAATGAATGAATCTAACTCTATGGATGCTGGTCTCTATTGGCGCACATGCTTTAAGTCATAGCACCGTACTTCTTTAGGAAAGTCCACTCACATCCTCAACCATTTAAGATATCTTGGATTCTCTCACGGATCATTTCACCGGTCTTGAGCAGCCGATTGGTAATGGGTCCTTCATCCCTCAGACAAACCTTGGCAGGGGGTTAAGTCAACACACTCTCTCACAACCATTTGGTATAAGTACCGGCGCATGTCGTGGAAAAACCTAGCCAAATGCAAGTCTTCTACTTGGTTACATCAAGTCAGATCCAGATACTTCCATTCCTCGTCCCCGACGATCCTTTCCGGTATCCTTCACACTAGAGTCGGCCGTATCCTATGGCACCGACCAACTCGGACTACGGACTCATCAACCCTATTGATCATCCACATATGGTAAACGGGAAGCTCTCACGTCCTCTCACGGGTTGGTTACCGGTCTTAAGCGCCCGTGAGCCCAAGTCTAACCATATGCAACCCTACCAATAAATGGCCCCCACAATGTGATTCCCCGTCCTCTCACGGGTTGGTTACCGGTCTTGAGCGCCCATGAATCCCCATTGCTACCACGGGTCGTTCGGGTCTCAATACCCCTCCGATTAGGGTCCGACATAACAGACATCCTAGCCAAACACTACTAGACAATCCTAGATATGTCATCCAACAGCTTTAGGAAGGTGTCCAGAGGGCATCTCCGGAAACATCCCATAATATTCCCGTAGTAGTCCAAGGACAGAAGTGTCGAAAGGACACCTCTCCTTTCCAAACCATACGTAAGCATACACATGCATCAATTCATATCATCACATATATGGTAACTACATATATGGAAAGAAATCAGTATTACAATCACTTGTATAACATTGGTAAGTAAATCATACATGAATCAATTCAATATGAATAAGTAATGCTACCGTAATCAAAGTTATGCAACAAGTAGTATATCATTGTAAGAATCTAATTTAGGAAACATATTCATGATATTCAAATATAGAAACTAGATTCATGCTATCTATGTAATTAAGGAAATAACCATCCTTACCTTTTATAACTCGCAAAAGGATCCTAAGAAATCAAGTAAGATCTTGGCAAACTTGAGAAGAAGGTCCTAAACAAGTATATACAACATATTAGGAAAGATCCCTAACAGAAAATATATCAAAACATCCGAAACAGCACCAATTCTGGAGTTGCCGTACTCATTGGTCGAGTGGATTGGTCGAGTGGTCCACCAATCGACCAATCAGCCGACCAATGCAGATAAGTAGCCTATAAAATCAGTAGTTTTAAGATATGAAATCCGAATTTGGTGGTTCAAAAGGGTACTAATCAAGGGGTAGACTACATCAGTAGTATTCTAGCATATAGGGGACCTCAAAACACTAATCAAATCAAGGTATCAAGATCCAAATTAGGAAACAAAAAGTTACCATAATTAACTCAAACATGGATCTTGATGAATTTGAAATAGAAAACAAGGACAAGAACTATAGGAGGATGGATCATTGCTTTCGGTAATGAAAACATGAAAACATGCATAGGTCTTCATGGAATAAGGCTTAGAAGCATAAATCTAAATAAGGAAATAAAACCTACCATATATGTAACTATCATGCATCATGAAGAACACATAGTAAGGTAGAAGAGAACAACTAGAATTCTATGGATTATGGATCATGGAAAGAAAACACAACCATTAACCACTAACATGATCAATGAAAGAAGATCCAAAGAGATCAGAATTCAGATTAGAAGATTAACAGAGATTAAATCATGGTTTGATCATGAATCCTTCAAAAGCTTGCAATGATCATGGTTAAGATCATTGTTCTAGCCTTAAATCCTTAGGATGATCATGAGAACATGTTCAGAGATGTTTGCAACAGAGGATGCAGCATCTCTTCTACCTGCCTCAACTCAAAAAGGAAAGAAAAACAAAGATGGAGGAGAAGAAGAGAGAGTAGACATACCTTTTGATGCAAAAAGAAGAGTTCCGACGAAGATCCGTCAAGAAAACACCAAGGATGCAAGAGAGATGACTTGCAGAGGTCTTTGGTCTGCTCCAGAGGGTTTGGAGGCAGCAAATACGAAGTGGACTCGAGGTTGGACTTAAATAGAGCAAGAATCAACCTAATTGCCAAAGACAAAGACTCATTGGTCGAGTGGATTGGTCGACCGGCCCGGCCGACCAATCAACGACCAATGCCGACAAAGAAGGCCAAAACAGGGAATTGAAGGTCCAGATCAAATCCAAACCTAAAGGGGTTTTGCACACAAGTCAAGTGACTTACCTAATAGGTAGAAATGCCTTCAAACCAAGATAGAGAGCACTCCAAGTCCATCAACTAATTAGATCTTCATCAGATTCAGTTTCCATAAATAGAACCTCATCATCAACTTTCATGGATTCAAAGCCGTACACCAAGTCCTCCACTGGGATGGCCCAAAGCTGACTTCTTACTTTACTTCGGGTCATCGGACCTACAAACAACAAGGTTTCCGGGTCAAGGTTAGGGCTGGGTTTCACATTCTCCCCCCTTAAAGAAATTTCGTCCCCGAAATTGAAAGCGTACTGTGCTTCCAAAGAGGTAAGGAAACTTCTCCTTCATGTCTTCTTCCTTCTCCCAAGAAGCTTCTTCAGGGGTATGGTTCTTCCACCGAATCTTCACCAAAGGAATGGCGCGATTCCGCAGCCGCTTGTCCTTCCTATCCAGGATTTCGGCCGGTTCTTCATCATAGGTCAAATCAGCACTAAGTCCTTCAGTGCTTGCTGCAAAATGTGTTCCGGATTCTCTATGTATTTTCGGAGCATCGAAATATGAAACACATTGTGCACACCAGCAAGAGACGGAGGTAATGCTAATCGATACGCAACAGGTCCAACCTTTTCCAAAATCTCGAAAGGTCCAATGTAACGAGGGCTAAGCTTTCCCTTAACATTGAATCTCATCACACCCTTCATTGGTGAGACCTTCAGTAAAGACTTTCTCTCCAACTTGAAATTCCAAATCGGTCCTTCTCTTATCAAGATAAGATTTCTGCCTCGATCAAGCGCACTTAATCCTTTCTCTTATCATATCAACCATAGCACTTGTAGCTTCAATCATCTCAGACCTAAGACTTTTCTTTCAATTGCCCTCACCAAGACAAAGGTGTCCTACAAGTACTACCATACAAAGCCTTGAATGGAGCCATGCCTATTGTTGCTTGATAACCGTTGTTATAGGCAAACTCAACCAAAGCTAGGTGTTCATCCCAATTACCACCCATATCCACCACACAAGATCTCGAGCATGTCTTCCAATGTCCGAATTGTCCGCTCGCATTGTCCATCGACCGTGGATGATGAGCTGTACTCAAGTTCAATTGGGTTCCCAAGGCCTCTCGCAAACTATTCCAAAACCTTGAGGTGAACCTAGGATCACGATCCGAAACAATACTCAATGGCACACCATGCAGATTTAACCACATTATCCACATAAAGCCCGGCTAGCTTATCCAGAGTATGAGTGATCTTCATAGGAATGAAATGGGCTGATTTGGTCAACCTATCAACAATCACCCACACAAAGGTCATTGCCTTTACTTGTCCGAGGCAAGCTAGTCACAAAGTCCATGGAGATATCTTCCCACTTCCAACTAGGAATAGGAAGGGGTTGAAGTAATCCAGATGGAGGTTGTCGAACGGCTTTCACACGTTGGCAAGTCTCACACTTGGCAACAAAATCATCAACATCCGCCTTTAGACCAATCCACCAAAAATGTTCCTTCAAGTCCTTGTACATCTTGGTGCTTCCCGGTGTACAAGAAAGACCGACCGGTGTGCTTCCTTCAATATTTCTTTCTTAACTTCATCGCTTTGTGCACACACAGCCTTCCTCTAAACAACAAAGCACCATCCATGGATATACCAAAGTCGGGGTCCGACTCAGATCCGAAGAAATCTTCTCAACTTTGGTCAAAAACTCTTGATCGTAACTTCGCAGAGCAACAATCTTATCTCTAAGACCAGATCTTGCCGTCATGGCGTAAAGAATAAAATCAGAATTCTCGAGGACGATTTCCAAACCAAAACTCTCAATAGAAGACCACAATGGTAAACTCAAAGCATTCAAATCCAAAGTCTTCTTCTGGTTCTTCCTACTAAGAGCATCGGCAACAACATTTGCTTTCCCAGGATGATACCGAATATCACAATCATAATCGGAGACTAGTTCCAACCATCTCCTTTGTCTCATGTTCAACTCCTTTTGGGTAAAGAAGTATTTCAAACTCTTATGATCCGTGAAAATGGCAATCTTCTCACCGTAAAGATAATGTCTCCAAATCTTCAAAGCAAAGACAACGGCGGCAAGTTCTAGATCGTGAGTGGGGTAATTCCGCTCATAATCCTTCAATTGCCGAGAAGCATAGGCTACGACCTTGCCATGTTGCATCAAGTACACAACCCAAACCAATCTTTGACGCATCGGTATAAACCGTCATACCACCGGAACTATCGTATAGTCAAAACCGGGGCACTTGTCAATCTATCTTTCAACTCTTGGAAATTCTTCTCACAAAGGCGTCGACCAAACAAACTTCTCTTCTTTCCCGGTCAACTTAGTCATAGGAGCAGCCAACCGAGAAAAGTTCTCAATAAACCTTCGGTAGTAACCCGCCAATCCAAGAAAACTTCTTATTTCCCGTTATCGACTTCGGTCTCTCCCAATCAGCCACAGCTTGGACTTTTTCAGATCGACACGAATACCTTCGGCTGAAACTACATGACCAAGGAAAACCACTCTCTTAAGCCGTAAATCACACTTGCTAAACTTAGCAAACAACTTCTTTTCCCGCAACCTTTGCAAAGTGAAACTTAGATGACTCGCATGCTCTTCTTCGCTCTTCGAATAGATCAAGATGTCATCAATGAAAACAATCACAAACTTATCAAGCACATCATGAAATACTCGGTTCATGAGGTCCATGAACACCGCAGAGCATTGGTCAATCCGAAGGGCATGACTCTAAACTCATAGTGACCATACCGCGTTCGGAAAGCTCGTCTTGAAGATATCACTAGACTTCACTTTCAATTGGTGATATCCGGACCTTAAGTCAATCTTCGAGAACACAACCGCACCCTTCAACCGATCGAAGAGATCATCGATTCTCGGGCAGCGGATATCTATTCTTGATAGTCAACTTATTCAACTCACGGTAGTCGATGCACAAGCGCATACTACCGTCTTTCTTCTTGACGAACAAGACCGGAGCTCCCCAAGGTGACACACTAGGCTGTACGAAACCTCTATCAATGAGCTCATTCAACTGATTTTGCAACTCTTTCAACTCAGTAGGAGCCATCCTATACGGAGCTTTAGATACCGGAGCAGCACCAGGGACGAGATCAATAGAGAATTCGACATCTCTCGTCCGGAGGCACTCCCGATAGATCATCGTGGAAGACATCAACAAAGTCGCACATAACTCGACTTCATCGACTCTTTTCTCCACTATACCCTTGCCTTCAGCATGAAGCATCATCCACTAGGGCATAGACTTGCATCAAGCAGCATAAAGACCTTCTTACAAACCCTTCTCTTTTCACCCCGAAATTCAAAGACCGGACTTCCACAAATATGGAACTGAATCTTCTTTGAGGAACAAAGGAACACAGCTTTGTGGGCTGTCAACCAATCGATTCCCAAAATAACATCGAAGTCCTTCATGTCAAGAATCACAAAATTGGCTTCCAAGTTCTTCTCACCAACCAACACAGACATTTAGATAACCCCTTATCTAGTTTCACAACAGACCAGTAGAGGTGTACTAATCAATAAACAACTAGACAACTTCTCGTGGATTAGGTTAGTCTTCTTGATGAATGCAGATGACATGAACGAATGAGATGCACCCGTATCAAATAAGACAAATGCAGAAATAGAAGCGACTAACAATGTACCCGTAATCACATCATGGCTTGGATCCCGCTCGCATCGGAAATACTGAAAACTCTACCAGAGGGAGGAGCAGGAGCACTCTTCACCACCGGGCAAAGCTGTCTGGTGCCGCTTCGGACAGTGCACGAGCGAAATGACCAGCTTGCTTGCAAAGAGAAGCAAACAGATTGCCGGATCCAACAGGGGTGGCTGCAACAGAGGGCTTCCGAACAAAAGGCCTTGCACTTGCACTTGCACTTGCACTTGCATTTGCCGGTGGTCGGTTTCCGCCATACCGTTTAAACCGGCCGGGCTGCTGAAAACCCGTGTTCGACCTACACTCTTAGCCCGAAAGGTAGGAGTGGGGTAGGGTGTAGGTCTCACATAACGACGGTCATTGCGATCCACCAAACCAGAATTCCTTGATCGCCAAGGCTTTTGCACACGAGCACTTTCCTTCTCTCGTTTCTTCCAACTTCTTCGAGTTCTCGCACCACTTGAGCATAGCTCACTATAGGCCGGACTCGTGAGGTAAGCTTTAATGGCGGTGGCTAGTCCTTTGAAGAACTTCTTTGCTTTGGCGAGGTCTTCCTTCAAAGAATCTGGAGCAAAGAAATGAAGCTCCTCGAACTTCGTTGGTACTCCAACACAGACAAAGTTCCTTGAGTCGAATCATAAACTCAGCCTTCCTTCGCATCCTTCACCGCCTCGGGAAAGTAGTTCATACAAAAAGCCTCTTTGAATAACTCCCAAGTTACAACTCCCGCATGCAAACCTTCCAAAACAGACGAGTGGAAATCCACCATGCATCGCCTTCTTGTTGCAACTTCGCTCAAAGAAACAAAATCTCTCCGAGCTTCCGAGCATTGCAGATGCTCGGAAAGCCTTCTCCAACTCACGAAGCCACTTGTTAGGAAACAAGGGGTCCTTGGTAACTCCAAGAAAAGTGGGTACTTGCATCTTCGTAAAACTCTCCATCAAAGTAGTATGAGGAGTTCCAGCTTAAACCTCCCGCATTCAGATCTGCGGCATGAGGATTCACATTAGCACCAGCCCGGGTCTCATTATGCAGAGTCATGAAACCCACCAACATCCGGTTGAACCGAGCCGCTTGTCGTCGCATCATATTGCCCATAATATTGGCAATATCTCTCGAAACTTCCAACATTCGGGGCACCTGGGATCTCATGAGTACCCCGATCAGCATTTGGTATCTCACCACCTCCATGAGGTACTTCACCACCTCCCCGAGGTACTTCACCACCTCCATGACCACCGGATTCACCACGCCCACTTCTCGTCGAGTAACCATTCTCGCAAAACCGAGAACATCAAAATACCGAATTTCGAAGATTCAACATAAACCACAAGTCCAAATGATTTGAAAACTTAAATCATGCTCAAATATATCCATATAGTCATCAAACAATATTCCATAAGGCAAAAATCACATTTTCCAAAAATTCAACAGCAAATGAGGTCACCGTGACCATTGGTCGAGTGGTTGGTCGAGTGACCCGCCGACCAATCGCCGACCAATGAAGACGTAATGCGAAAATTCGCATTATAAGCCTCATTTCCACATTCCAACCTCATTCTAACTTCTTCCAAAGGTGAGAGAGCTCTAGGGAAAATCTCCAAGAGTTCCCACAAGTGTTCTTGAGGTGATTTAGTGCTTCAACAACAACACCACAACACACCATCTTCACAAACAAGGTAAATCTCTCATTCTTCCTTCCATTATCATCTTCTCATGCTTGCATTTCAATAAAACCATGCTTTACTTGTATCCAATGCTAGAAATCATGCTTAGGAATGCTTAGAAACATATTCCCTAGGTTTTAAACACAATGCCATGCATAGACAACAAGTTTTAACACATTTGGTGCTCATCTCGCAAAGTTTTATACCGAAATCGATATCTTTAGAAAAATTTCGTTTTCTCTCAAACCGCTTGAAATTTTCGCACGAGATCAAATGCTACATGCTCAAGATGACATTGTAGATAGGTCCATACAATTTGATTTAACCAATTTCAACTTTTCAAAAATCCAATTTTGACCTAAATTGCAAAATCCCCAAATTTCCTTCTTGCTGAATTTTTCGCTTTAATCCAAGTTTTCGATCGATTTTCATCAAAACAACTTCATAGACATGAAATTCCAAGTATTGCGCACATGCTAGTATGTTCAAATCAAATTTCCCCCAAATTTGAAATTTTCCGAAAAATTACGAAAATACCCTTTTGGCTCAAATCTTAAAATAGCACTAATTGGAAATGTCTCTTGTCTCTTCCACGGATACACCATGCAGAGGGGAGGACGAGGAGGAGGTAGAGGTCGAGGTCGCATCGTAGGTGCTCTTAGGGGCAGAGGTCAGGTTCCTTTCGAGCCTAGAGAGGAGGTTAGGAGACCGGACATGTTTGACACACCTCGAGCCGAGTTTCGTACGAGGCCTACTTCAGCTATTGTAACATCGAGATGGGGCGTCTACTTCATTTACGCCAGCTCGTAGCCTTTAGGATCCGGCAGAGGTTCGACACTTTACAGTGGACTCATCTCTTCACCGAGGATTTGCCGGGATACCCGGAGCTAGTGAGGTTGTTCTTCAGCAACCTTACTTACACAGAGGAGGCTCGAGGCCAGTGGACATCCACTCGTACTTGTCCTCGTGGAGCAGTGGTCCTCCAGTACTCGGATTCGCTTCTCTACCCGGACACCGGCTGAGATCTTGCAGGTCCCTTACTATCCACAAAGCAGCAGTGTGTGGATACCCGCAGGAGCAGATCCGGGACAGCCATCCGATGCCGTACGAGCTTCGCGAGATATGCTCTACGCTATGGGATAGCCGTCGATGCTACACACCGTGGACTAGCGGACGGATGACGGGCTCTCGCACGTATTATCGGTCGCATAGTCGGCCGAAACATCATGCCGAAAGCCGGACATCACCATCGGGTCACAAAGTGATGGAGGCCTTGGTCATCTACCGCATCTACATGGGCTTCGAGATCGATCTCTCCTACATCATTCAGCAGGTCATGCCGGACTTAGTTCTCGCGGCCTAGCATGCGGAACCTTTGCTATGGGAGGCTTCGACTTTGATCTTCGGGCATTTCGGGGTGAGTTTCGAGGATACACCGATGGACACTAGATCACAGTGGATACCCCATTGGGACTCGGACCATTCGACGATGAGACTACATCGCTTAGAGAGATCTCCCGGTCCAGTAGGGTGAGGATGATGATGAATCGGAGGATGAGGATCAGGGATCGAGGATGGAGGAGAGGATATCGGTCCCGATAGTGATGATCAGGCCGGAGATGATACAGATATGCGCGAGGCCGAGCCCGTGCATCACGAGTTTCCTTCATCACACTTCGAGGTAGGTGCGGCCCTTCACATGCGGTTCCGGAGACTTCAGATCTTGGTGCACAGATGAGATCGATGACTTCCATGCTAGAGAGGATGGAGGTCGACAGAGCAGATGTACGAGAGGATGGAGTCACGACAGGATAGGATAGAGCATCAGGTGACTCAGCTAGCAGAGGAGTTCAGAGCATACAGAGATCAGAGTAGATCACCTAGATAGACTGTACTTTAGGATTTTCCATTTATGCATTTCAGATGTAATCATTGTAAAAACTTTTGAAATTAATGAAGTTCATTTTGTTTCTCTTTAATTATTGTATGTTATGCACTTTTCTTTTCCTTGCATTAGTGTCATTTGTTCAAGTATAATTATGGTATGTTATTCGAAATGTTCGTTATGCCTCAAAGGTCAAGTTTCTAATTCAAGTGTTCTATTATTCACTTCTAAGAGTAGAAGAGTCATTTCGGATCAATGACTCAGAATGTTCAGTTGTTGTCTTTTGTGGTTAGGATCTCCTCGAACCTTGGGCTCGATACCAATCATCACGCCCTCCCCAGCCGGTACCCTATCCGGCATACCCGAGAGTGTGATCCACAGCCCGAAGATCAGGTATCGAGTGATCAACCTCCCACATAAACAATAACATAATCATGAACAATCATAACAAGAGTGCGGAAGATAAATCATAGATCCAATAATGAAAGAATGAATCATAAACGAATCGGAATAATAGATATAATCGTAGTATCAAACAGATAAGTAAAGTGAAGCAAAAATCCCACTTTACATCCAAATGAAAAGTAGCTCTAAAGAATAAACTAGACAAAATCTAATCCCAAGAGCAAGTACATTGGGTAACTAAATTATTCTCCACTTTATAGACGACATCCTTGTATGTATAGATCTCATAAATAGCACAAGGACGCTTCCACTCAATGGTCGGACTAAGCATCGTACGGAGCATAACCACTGCGGGATCTTCGTAGTAATTGTGGTAACCGCAATCACCTTCCCCGGAGATATGTCTCTTCGCCTTGCGCTTCTTCATAGGGACCGTCATAATACTCAAGACTGGCAGGATAGTCTAACAACATTGTACAATAAAGGAATGAGTTTCAAAGAAACCCAAGAAGGCGCTTAAAATCCATAATAACATAAATGGCAGGATTCCGTAACAAACATAAATGCAATATGATATGAGACAAACAATGAATGAATGAATCTAACTCTATGGATGCTGGTCTCTATTGGCGGACATGCTTTAAGTCATAGCACCGTACTTCTTTAGGAAAGTCCACTCACATCCTCAACCATTTAAGATATCTTGGATTCTCTCACGGATCATTTCACCGGTCTTGAGCAGCCGATTGGTAATGGGTCCTTCATCCCTCAGACAAACCTTGGCAGGGGGTTAAGTCAACACACTCTCTCACAACCATTTGGTATAAGTACCGGCGCATGTCGTGGTAAAACCTAGCCAAATGCAAGTCTTCTACTTGGTTACATCAAGTCGATCCAGATACTTCCATTCCTCGTCCCCGACGATCCTTTCCGGTATCCTTCACACTAGAGTCAACGTATCCTATGGCACCGACCAACTCGGACTACGGACTCATCAACCCTATTGATCATCCACATATGGTAAACGGGAAGCTCTCACGTCCTCTCACGGGTTGGTTACCGGTCTTAAGCGCCCGTGAGCCCAAGTCTAACCATATGCAACCCTACCAATAAATGGCCCCCACAATGTGATTCCCTGTCCTCTCACGGGTTGGTTACCGGTCTTGAGCGCCCATGAATCCCCATTGCTACCACGGGTCGTTCGGTCTCAATACCCCTCCGATTAGGGTCCGACATAACAGACATCCTAGCCAAACACTACTAGACAATCCTAGATATGTCATCCAACAGTTTAGGAAGGTGTCCAGAGGGCATCTCCGGAAACATCCCATAATATTCCCGTAGTAGTCCAAGGACAGAAGTGTCGAAAGGACACCTCTCCTTTCCAAACCATACGTAAGCATACACATGCATCAATTCATATCATCACATATATGGTAACTACATATATGGAAAGAAATCAGTATTACAATCACTTGTATAACATTGGTAAGTAAATCATACATGAATCAATTCAATATGAATAAGTAATGCTACCGTAATCAAAGTTATGCAACAAGTAGTATATCATTGTAAGAATCTAATTTAGGAAACATATTCATGATATTCAAATATAGAAACTAGATTCATGCTATCTATGTAATTAAGGAAATAACCATCCTTACCTTTTATAACTCGCAAAAGGATCCTAAGAAATCAAGTAAGATCTTGGCAAACTTGAGAAGAAGGTCCTAAACAAGTATATACAACATATTAGGAAAGATCCCTAACAGAAAATATATCAAAACATCCGAAACGGACCAATTCTGGAGTTGCCGTACTCATTGGTCGAGTGGATTGGTCGAGTGGTCCACCGACCAATCGTCGACCAATCAGTCGACCAATGCAGACAGAGCCTATAAAATCAGAGTTTTAAGATATGAAATCCGAATTTGGTGGTTCAAAAGGGTACTAATCAAGGGGTAGACTACATCAGTAGTATTCTAGCATATAGGGGACCTCAAAACACTAATCAAATCAAGGTATCAAGATCCAAATTAGGAAACAAAAAGTTACCATAATTAACTCAAACATGGATCTTGATGAATTTGAAATAGAAAACAAGGACAAGAACTATAGGAGGATGGATCATTGCTTTCGTAATGAAAACATGAAAACATGCATAGGTCTTCATGGAATAAGGCTTAGAAGCATAAATCTAAATAAGGAAATAAAACCTACCATATATGTAACTATCATGCATCATGAAGAACACATAGTAAGGTAGAAGAGAACAACTAGAATTCTATGGATTATGGATCATGGAAAGAAAACACAACCATTAACCACTAACATGATCAATGAAAGAAGATCCAAAGAGATCGGAATTCAGATTAGAAGATTAACAGAGATTAAATCATGGTTTGATCATGAATCCTTCAAAAGCTTGCAATGATCATGGTTAAGATCATTGTTCTAGCCTTAAATCCTTAGGATGATCATGAGAACATGTTCAGAGATGTTTGCAACAGAGGATGCAGCATCTCTTCTACTGTCTCAACTCAAAAAGGAAAGAAAAACAAAGATGGAGGAGAAGAAGAGAGAGTAGACATACCTTTTGATGCAAAAAGAAGAGTTCCGACGAAGATCCGTCAAGAAAACACCAAGGATGCAAGAGAGATGACTTGCAGAGGTCTTTGGTTCTGCTCCAGAGGGTTTGGAGGCAGCAAATACGAAGTGGACTCGAGGTTGGACTTAAATAGAGCAAGAATCAACCTAATTGCCAAAGACAAAGACTCATTGGTCGAGTGGATTGGTCGACTGGCCTGGGCCGACCAATCGCCGACCAATGCCGACAAGAAGGCCAAAACAGGGAATTGAAGGTCCAGATCAAATCCAAACCTAAAGGGGTTTTGCACACAAGTCAAGTGACTTACCTAATAGGTAGAAATGCCTTCAAACCAAGATAGAGAGCACTCCAAGTCCATCAACTAATTAGATCTTCATCAGGATTCAGTTTCCATAAATAGAACCTCATCATCAACTTTCATGGATTCAAAGCCAGACACCAAGTCCTCTACTGGGATGGCCCAAAGCTGACTTCTTACTTTACTTCGGGTCATCGGACCTACAAACAACAAGGTTTCCGGGTCAAGGTTAGGGCTGGGTTTCACACCTATAGACGAGGGTAATCTTCTAGCTCTCAAAGGGGAAGGGGTGCCTTTGCACTAGATGCGTAGATCGAGGTGGTAGTGAAGCCGCTACCCGGATCCCATGGATAATATAGCTCAAACCAACTGGAGTTAAGCACAACCTATAGTGCATAAATGATTGACCTTTCCCCACCGCTGGCTGGGGCGAGAGGAGGATGAGATTCTCTCTCCAAGTATTAGGCTCAAGAAAAGCCATCATTCCAGGAGCACTGGTGTGAAATCCAGCCCAAACCTAACCAAGACACCCTAATTGTTTTGAGATAAAGAAAGACTTGTTTGATGTTAGACCTTAATGTTAGGCCTTGATTCCAGTGTTATTATCTTTGAAAGCCTTAGGAGGTTAAATCCGACCTTTTCCTTAGAGTAGATCCAATGTTCCAAAGTGAAGGAAGAAGTCCTTGTGGGCCCTCTTTATAGAAGACATGGTGTTTGACCCGAAACCCATGGACATTGACGATGATACCCCTTACTTGAGTACATTGTCAGTGTTTAGTGAAATTCTGCGCATCGAAGAGGGTTGAATTAGTTGAAGTACCAAATGAACTCCCATGCTCAATCCGAAAATATTTCTCGAAACTATACTTCTTGATGGACTTGTAGGAGAAAACCCCACTCAATTTGACCCTGTATAGCCCTCCGAATCCCTGTCCGAAGTTGCTGAACTAATTCTGGATTTTCTGCTGAAACTTGTTTGGTTGATCCTCTTTGGTCGATCCCATCGACCAAGGAGCATTGACCAAAGCTGCCCAGATTCAAGTAAAAAATGCTTTTTGGAATATTCTTTCATCTATATATGCTAGCCTCGTGTTTTGAGCCCAATTACACTCATTTAGACCACTGAGAATGAGAGTGGAGCTTCCCAAGGCACTCTCTTGGTATTTGTGAAGGATTCTTGCCCCCAATCATTGCAATCACTGTCCCTTGACTCCATTATCATCTTCTAAGGTATGATTCTCTCTCTTGCTCTCTATCCTATTCACTTCTCTTCTTCTTTTTACTGATGAGACCATGGCCAAGGTGCTGCAACCTTGCAAACACCTTGCCATGAATGTCTCTTCCCATTTACATTGATTTTCCTTCATTCTTGCTATGCCTCACTTGCATCTTGACCCTTGCATATGCATTACCATGATTCCTTTCTTAACAACTTGATTTCTTATATTAAACTGAAATGTGGAGTATGATTAGTCTAATTTCTAGCTTTCAAATGATTGTAACCTTATTCCTAACCCATTCCCCAACTAATTCTCTAACTTCCCTTTCAATT
The DNA here is from genome assembly GCF_041222555.1 of Hakea prostrata. Classification (NCBI taxonomy): domain Eukaryota; kingdom Viridiplantae; phylum Streptophyta; class Magnoliopsida; order Proteales; family Proteaceae; genus Hakea; species Hakea prostrata. The sequence goes on along the minus strand of NC_142602.1, from coordinate 30,832,613 downwards.
ACATCAATTTCTCATGAATGCTAGGATTCTTGTCTTTAGAACATAGGACCTCAATTTGGGGGTTTTCACTTGGGCCATTGGATTATGATAATACTTTCTAGGTAGTGTTCTTGCATTGTTATTAATCATCCCTCCAAGTTCTAGATCGATCCGAGCCCCGGAAGACCGACTTCAGACCAAAAATCCCAAAATCCACCTTGCAGCCCGAGACTATCTTGGTCGATCCTCCTTGGTCGATGCCATCGACCAAGGTCGAAGAGCATCGACCAAACATGCTGTTGAACTATATCCTCCGCAGTTTTGACTCGTTCGACCTCCGATTTTCTTTTCTAACGCTTCATTTATGTTTGTCAAGGGTCTTAATACCATCTTTGGATCATTCTTATGAGATTGTTGGATTATCATCATCGTGAATTAAGGTAAGGATGGTTATCACCATAAATACATAGGTTATGTACTTATGTCTTGATGCTCATAACTCAGTGAACATAGCCTCTTAATTGCATTTGAATATCGTAGGACTGCTATACATGTTTCAGAACAGTAGTATTGTGATTTCATATACTCTTGTTATAATGAATTATTATTCTTGTTACTTGTATATATGATGGATCATTTCGATGTTATGATTTAACTTCTATCATGATGATGTATCAAATGTTTGCGATATGATGGACTTGAGTATGTGATTGCTTAGGTATAACTTGGGATTGGGGAGTGTCCTATTGACACTTCTGTCCTTGGGCATTGGAGGGAATAGCATGTGATGTTCTCCGAAGATGCCTATTGACACTTTCTCGGGTTATTGGATGACATACATAGGATTGTCTAGTTATTTGGCTAGGATGTCCCTGTCGTATCAGACCCAAATCAGAAGGGCATTGAGAATGAACGACCTATGGTAGTAGTGGGGATTTGTGGGAACTCAAGACTGGTGAAATGATCCGTGAGAGGTCATGAATCACATTATGGGAGCCCTTTATTGGTAGGGTTGCAAATGGATAGACTTGGGCTCACGGGCGCTCGAGGATTGGTGGGTCATATCCGTGAGGGGACGTGAGAGCTTCCCATCTACTATTTGTGGATGACCAATAGGGTTGGTGAGTCCGGTGGGTAATATACGTGACTCTAGTGTGAAGGATACCGGAAAAGATCTCGGGATGGGAGGAATGGACGTATCTGGATCTGACATGATATGACTAAGTAGATGACTTGCATTGGGCTAGGCTTTACCGTGACATGCGCCAATACTTAGACCAAATGGTGATGTGAGAGAGCGGTGACCGAAACCCCAGCCATGGATTGTCCAAGAGGGATGCAGAACCCAATTCCCCTTGGTGATTGAGTGACTGAGACTTATCTAAGGAAGTATGGTGCTATGACTTAAAGCATGTCTACCTTAGAGACTAGCATTCATAGAGTTAGAATCATACTTGCATCATGTGTTTCATATCATATTGCATCACGTTATGGTTTGTATCATATGGCTTATGTTTTATGGAATAACTGCCTTGCTAAGTTCTTTTGAACTCACTCCTTTTTGCAACATCTTTTGTTAGACTCTATTGCAGGTACTACTACTGTTGACTATGACAATCAACACTCTGAAGACCAAGTTGGTGACTCGTACCACACTGGGTTACGATGAACAGCTGATAAAGACTAGTAGTCAAAGATTGAGGCTTATCTGGAGTAGCTTGGTTTTACACTTATGTGTTAGGGATGGGAGATCATCTCATTCCCTTTTTAATCTTTTATTTGATTCGTTGAGACCGTAGTTTAGTTGTTCCCTTGTCGCTTTGGGAACTGGTTGTAACTCTCATTTTTAGTCAATCTATCTTCCGCTATTATTATAGGATGGGTTTCCCCCTCCTTTTCACACTTTGACTATTTATCCTATTTGTATCATTTCCGCACTTTGATGTTCTTTGTGATCCTTCTGAGATCCTTCCTTGAATTTTATTATTAAATTACTTATAAATTTTAATTTGTTCTTGCTTTTGATTAAATTATTGTGTTAAGTGGCTATGATCGTTCCTAAACTTGATCGGCAGGATTGTGGATCACTTTCCTGAGTAATCCAGATAGGGTACCCCCTGGGTGGATTAGGGCAGGATGTGACAACCGGATCAAGGATCACCAATAGAGTCACTCCCGGTCATGGATCGTCAGGAACATGAGACCTCGGACCAGACAGAGAATGGCCTTGAGCAAACACTTGAACAAGGACTAGTGAATGGGATGGAGGTACTGGTAGACAGGGTAAGACCATTGGATTGGGTGGTCACTGAGGTGAAGGAAGACAAAAGCTAGTACGCACGTCACACGCGCACTTGGAGACTCAACAACCTCCACCCATAGCAAATCATATGCCACTCATGGTGTCACATCCCCCCAGCCGGTACCCTAACTGGCATACCTGGGAGTGTGATCCATAGCCCCGATGATCAAGTATCGAGGGAATCATCCTCCCACATATACAATAACATAATCATAAACAGGAAATAATCAAGGTTTTAATATTATAAACAAAAGATTCAAATCAGGAAATGAATAAATAATATAATCAGAGTGCGGAAAATGATACCAGATATCCAAAGATATCAAAATAGAGTAGAGAGAGGCGGAAACTCACTCCACAGATACAGCGGAACGTAGTATGTAAGTCTAAAAAGAATTACAATGATTCTAAAGAAAAGTAAGGAAAGAAGATCAAACAAAACTACGAGTTTTCTATCCTATAGATGACATCTTCAAAATAGTGGACTTCGTCAGTCCAACATAGATGTTTCAGCTCTACATTACGTCTAATCGTACTACGCAACTTGATCGCTCGAGGGATCATCAGGGTAATCTTGATTGTCGCCAACACCTTGCGTGTAGCGCGCTTCTTCGGTTTGCGCTTCATCATATAGTCCTTCATAGTAGTTAGTACCTGTAGAAAAATCTGACAAAAGATTGTACAAAAAGGAATGAGTTTCGAAAGAAACTCAGTAAGGCAAGTTAATTCATAACAACATAAATACAAATATCAAAACACAACAAGATGCAATGCAATATGAAACAAATAATGTATGTATGCATCTAAACTCTATGTATGTTGGTCTCTATTGGCAGACATGCTTTAAGTCATAGCACCGTACTTCTTTGGGTAGGTCAATCATACAACACCTTTTGGTAGTGGGTCCGGCATCCCCCGAGACATTCCCATGGCTGGGGGTAGAGTCACCGCTCTCTCACATCACCATTGGTCTAAGTACTGGCGCATGTCAGGGTTAAGCCTAGCCCAATGCAAGTCATCTACTTAGTTACATCAACTCAGTTCCAGATACGTCTATTCCTCGTTCCTGCCGATCCTTTCCGGTATCCTTCACACTAGAGTCAGCGTATCCTATGGCTACAACCAACTCGGACTACGGACTCATCAACCCTATTGGTTATCCACATATGGTAAACGGGAAGCTCTCATGTCCTCTCACGGGTTGGTTACCGGTCTTGAGCGCCCATGAGCCCAAGTCTAGCCATATGCAACCCTCCAATAAATGGCCCCCACAATATGATTCCCGTCCTCTCACGGGTTGGTTATCGGTCTTGAGCGCCCGTGAATCCGATTGCTACCACGGGTCGTTCGGTATCAATACCCTTCCGATTCGGGTCTGATATAATGGGGACATCCTAGCCAAACACTGCTAGACAGCCCTAGTTATGACAACCAATGATTTGGGAAAGCGTTGGCGGGCATCTTCGGAGAACATCCCATACTATTCCCTCCGATGTCCAAGGACAGAAGCGTCAAAAGGACACTTCCCAATCCAAAAACATACCTAATCAAACACATTCTCAGACCAGTCATGACATACTCAATCAACACTTCATCATATAAAAGAGAATATAAAAGCATAAGCTAATCGTTAAACAATATAGTAATAAACAATTCATATAAGCTTGAATAATAAAAAGAAAACGTAAGTGAAGTGCTACTATACTCACAGTAGTACATCAGAAGTATAAAATATAAGAACAATAAACAAACTCATAGTTTCATAAAGTAGAAACCAGAGAGTATGCGATCTATGTTATTATGAAATTACTGTCCTTACCTTGATTATCGCTAAAGATAAACCAAAGATCAAAGAGAGTAACTCCAAATTTGGCAAAGACCCCTAACAATCATAGATACAACATTAGGAAAGATACCTAAAAGATCAGAGAGCAAAAGAATCGAATCTAGCGAAAAATGAAGCTACTACCTCCTTTGGTCGAGTGCTTGGTCTACTGACCCAGTCAACCAAGCAGTCGACCAACCGAGTCAGTACGGAAATGTAAAGACTGAATTGGTCATAACTTCTTCGTTTGAAGTCAAATTGATCCGAAATTTGAAGGGGAACTTCCTAGAATGTATTAGAGTCATTTAGGAAGATAAAAACATCAACTCATGGTCAAAAGATGGGTTCTTGATTTGACCCAAGAAACTAGGGTTTCAACCTTATGGTTCCCATGAAAATGTTATGATCACAGGATGAAAGGGAATGATTGCTAATAAGAAAATAACAAGAAAATCATTGAAAACCAAGTTTAGATTAACATAAATATTACCCATGAGGTTTCCCTCACATTGGAGGTTACCAAAGGTTTCTAGAAAGATCATACAAGGTCAGGGTTTCAAGAATTAATCAGGCTAGGGTTAAGATCATGATGATGATCATAGATCTCAAGGAATAGGATGAGATCATGAAGGGATGGTTGCAAGAATGCAGCATCTTCTTCTTGATCTCACATGATCGAAGAAAAGAAATTTGTAATGTCGAACTGATTACTAACCTTGAATTGGTAGATCAGAGATGAGAAGCTTCAGATCTACAGAGGAATCGTTTGAATCACCAGAGAGAGTTTCGGAGAGGTCTTCTCATGTTCAAAAAGTGTTTAGGAGGCTGCCATAACTAAGAAACTCGAAGTAGGGTTTAAATAAAAGTGAAAACCCCTAAAATTGCATTTTCTCGGATTTAGCAATCCTTTGGTCGAGTGCTTGGTTGACTGGCCCAGTCGACCAAGCAGAATAGCAAGGCCAAAATAGGGAAATGGAGGATCAAATGGGCTCTAAACCTCAAGGGCTTTTGCACACATATCAAGTGACATATCTAGGGTATAGAAATACCTTCAAACCAAATCAGATAACACTCCAAGTCCTTCAACTAATCTCATCTTCAGACAGCTGCAGCTTCCTTTCCAGATCAGTACAGACTTCCAAGATTTGAACTCCACCATCAATATCCATTGGTTCAGAGTCAAACACCATGTCTTCTACTGAGATGGCCCACAACTGGCTACTTCCTTTACTCCGGGTCTTCGGACCTACAAACAATCGGGTTTTCGGGTCAAGGTCAGGGTTAGATTTGGGCTGGGTTTCACACATGGGAGGGACGAAACAGCTCCTGCAAAGGCAACATAACATAGATGCGAGTTTGGTCGATCAATAGCCCAATAAAGCAAATAATCCTCCAAACTAAGTTCATTGTATACTGCTCCAATCTCTAGTTTAAGCGGGCTAACTTGATTTACCCAAGGACTCTGAATCCCTCCTACGGGAAGGATATCCGCTGGCTGCTATAATTGGCATGTTGGATGTAGTACTTTATACAGAAAGAGGTGTGGTTGGAGCGGAGCTAATAAAGGGATGCATAGTAGGAACGAGAGCAGCAACCGAGGCAGGAAGAAGAGCATGAAACTCTACTTTCTTCTAGAGTAAACTTAATCTTTCTCCTTTGAATATGTTGTAGATGGCCCACTCTAAAGAAAGATTTTAGTGAGAAAAGGGATATTACTAACACTTTGATTCTACACTCTGTGCTACGAGCTAGTATTCGGGGACCACACCACTCTAGACTTAGGCTTGCTAGCCTACACCACAACTTAAGCCCTTCACTTAGAATCACACTCAAACTAAAGAACTCTTTTCTTTTGCATCTCTAGCACACTAGCCTCTCATGCCTAACTTATTTATAGATATCCTCCACCGCCATAGAACTAACCTACTACAACGCCACATCTAGAAAGCGACCTATGTTTACCGATTTTCTTAGATAGGTCTTGAAACTTCTATGCGTTACGCCTATTTTGTAGAACCTTCTCCGTCTTTGACGGAGGTTCTCCTATCCTTCTAGCAATTTCTCACAAAGCATTCCCTTAATTGGATTTGCCTTCTCCAACACTCCCCCCCAAACCAAATTCCATCATGCCAAGCATCTTCTTGAGCTTCACAAACACATCTGTTTTCAGCAGCTTTGTGAATATGTCAGCGAGTTGGTCTTCAGATTTGCACAAGTTAAACTTCATTCCTCTTCACCTAGTCTCGAATGAAATGATACTTAGTGTCGATGTGCTTGCTTCTGCCATGAGAGACCGGATTCTTTGCATCTGAGATGGCTGACATGTTATCAGTGTATATCTCTGTCGCTTCTTCGTGAGGATGATGCAATTCCTTCATCCAATTTCTGAGCCAAATTGCTTGGCTTGGTGCACACAAGCTCCTGCTGCAACGTACTCGGCTTCACAAGATTAGAGGGCAACCTTTCTTTCTTTGACAACCATGAGAATGCGGCTGATTCAATATGGAACATGTATTCAGAAGTGCTCTTCCTTTTATCTAAATCTCCTCCATAGTCATTGTCTGTATAGCCAACTACCTTCGAATCTTTTGACGATTCATAGAACAATCCTTGATATAAAGTACCTTTGATCTACCTTAGAATTCTCTTTGCTGCTATGAAATGTTCCTCTTTCGCCATCCCCATGTATCTGCTGATCAAACCAACCCCATAGACGATATCTGGCTACTGAAAGCCAAGTATCGGAGATTTCCAACTAGACTCTTGAACATAGTAGGATCCACAGGCTCTCCTTTTCTTTCTCTCCTTAGTTTTGTACCTCTTTCAATAGGTGTTCCCACTAGATTGCAACCACTCATCTTAAACCTTTCGAGTATCTGCCTTGCATACTGATTTTGTGAGATAAAGATTCCACTTTCCCTTTGATTTACCTCAACTCCAAGTAAATAGGCCATTAGTCCTACATCTATCATTTCGAACTCTTTAACCATTGATCTTTCGAAATCTTCAAGCATGCTCGGATTCTTACCTGTGAAGATCATGTCGTCCACGTATAAGCAGATGATCAATATGTCTCCATCTTTGTTCATCTTCGAGTATAGGGCATGCTCGGATGGACACTTAGTGAAGCCATTCTTCTGAAAGTAGTCATCGATCCTTGTGTTCCATGCCCTTTCTTAATGTACCTGATCGGTTCTTCAATGTAAACTTCTTCTTCTAAGTGGCCGTTTAGAAAATCTGATTTCACATCCATCTGATAGATCTTCCATTTTGGATATTGTACATTGGAGAGCTTCAACACATTAAGCAAAGAGTTTTAGTCTCTACATCATGCATTACAGAGCTTCTAATGTTCTTTTCAGCTTTTATATTGGTTGTGTTAAATGTTGGGGTATTTAATTGACTCGACCAAAATGCAAGCTTGTCTATATTTTTATCATATGGTGGTTCATGCCATTCACACACAAGGAGCATAATTGATTAGAAGTACATACAATTGATATTGCTATGTAAAGGTTGTAGTCTAAAATATTATTGTTAAAGGATGATTCTCTTGTATTTACCTTGCTATACAATTAATATTGCTAATGTAAAGGTTCAAGTCTGGTATTGCTAAAGGAAGATTTTCTTCTGTTTACTTTGCTTGAGATTTTCTTCATGCTTCAAAGCAGTTTGGTTTGAAGCACATCATACATAATGATGATTAAAACTGGCAAAGAAGGAGATCTTAGCGATGATATCACTAAAAGTCATCCAAATGTTTTTCTTTTTTTGTGATGGAATTTTGCGAGAATTCTTTGGCTAACGTGTTGGAGGATACATGAGTGGGGTATTTTGAGGAGAAGCAAATCCTTTCAATTTTTAGGGAAGTTTATAATGATGTATTTGCAATGCACTGCATGTCCTCTCTCACTCTCTCTCTCTCGAATTGGCCTAGATTTGTTTTATTTGGAAGTAGAAATAATTTTGGTCGTTGATGAATCAACGGTTGAAGGGTCTCACTAGTAAGATCAAATAAACTGTGTATTTTTTTTTGTGAAAAAGTTATTTGCGTCTTTTGCAATGAAAATGTATATGCTTTAGACTTGAATTCAACTTAAAGAAAAAAACATAAATTTAAATTATACAAAAAATAAAAAATCATATTCGAGGAGACACCACATGTGCATCATTACTAGTTAACTATATATATATATATATATATATATATATATATATATATATATATATATATATATATATATATATATATATATATATATATATATATATATATATATATATATATATATATATATATATATATATATATATGTGGGTTTGGAGTCGGCACCGACAACAATGTGAGAGTATGGTTTGTTTGAGGCAACGATGGCCTGGGTGTTGTTCTTGGCTGCAGAAGAGGAGTCTTGAGCAGACCTGTTGCCATAAGAGGTCTTTTGTTTGATGGCAGTGTTGGAAGAGGTGGTTTGAGGGGTAGCCATGTTGGGAGTGTACAGATTCCTGGAAAATGGAGGTATAAATAGGTCAGGAATGCAATGATGATGCGATGATGCGTTGTCTTTGTTGTAAACAAATGATGCAAATTTTGAAATTTGTAAAGGTGGAAAATGATTTTGAATTTGGTTAATTGTCGAAAAAGCAATGGTTTTTAATTGATTGATTTGAGAAATCTGGGATTTTTCCAAGAATTCAAAAAATATCTCTTTTCCTTGAATGTTGGTGGTTATTCCAGTATCAGTTACAGTAAATGGTTAATCATTTCAAGAAATGGTTGCCCTAAGATGACATTGGTAATGATATCTTTAACAAGGATGAACACCTGTCTAAGACGTATTTGGTTGTTGTGAATGCAAACATGTGATAATTTGTAATTGACACCGAGACTCTGGCCATTAGCACCAGAAAGTCTATGGGTAGTCTTTTCATAAAATTGAGTAGGGACAAGTCCCTCCTTGATGCAGTTAGAAGCTGCACCAGTATCGACGAGGGCAATGGTGGACAGGGTGAAGGAATCACAGATGACGAGATGAACTCGAACATGCCATTGCTGGAAATGGATGCTATTGATTAATTGGTTGAAATCTTGCCTAGGGACAAAATGGTCAGGTGATTGTTCAGTATTGATGGGAACATATTGTTCAGGGGTTTGAGCCGTAGTTGCTTGTGTGGAAATGTTAAAGCTTCTTTGATTCCTCAACCTGTTCCCACAGAACATTCCAATTACAACCTTAACAACATTTACAATCGGTTTAAACCATCTCCCTCAATATCTTCTCCCCCAAATAATGACTCTAGAATTCAAACCCTTGAGACACTGACCAAAGGTCTCAAACAAGAAGTCACTCAGATTAAGCTGGAGTTAAACCTTCTCCAAGGACAACTCTCCAACATTTCCACACAAGCAACTACGGCTCAAACCCCTGAACAATATGTTCCCATCAATACTGAACAATCACCTGACCATTTTGTCCCTAGGCAAGATTTCAACCAATTAATCAATAGCATCCATTTCCAGCAATGGCATGTTCGAGTTCATCTCGTCATCTGTGATTCCTTCACCCTGTCCACCATTGCCCTCGTCGATACTGGTGTAGCTTCTAATTGCATCAAGGAGGGACTTGTCCCTACTCAATTTTATGAAAAGACTACCCATAGACTTTCTGGTGCTAATGGCCAGAGTCTCGGTGTCAATTACAAATTATCACATGTTTGCATTCACAACAACCAAATACGTCTTAGACAGGTGTTCATCCTTGTTAAAGATATCATTACCAATGTCATCTTAGGGCAACCATTTCTTGAAATGATTAAACCATTTACCTGAACTGATACTGGAATAACCACCAACATTCAAGGAAAAGAGATATTTTTTGAATTCTTGGAAAAATCCTAGATTTCTCAAATCAATCAATTAAAAACCATTGCTTTTTCGGCAATTAACCAAATTCAAAATCATTTTCCACCTTTACAAATTTCAAAATTTGCATCATTTGTTTACAACAAAGACAACGCATCATCACATCATCATTGCATTCCTGACCTATTTATACCTCCATTTTCCAGGAATCTGTACACTCCCAACATGGCTACCCCTCAAGCCACCTCTTCCAACACTGCCATCAAACAAAAGACCTCTTATGGCAACAGGTCTGCTCAAGACTCCTCTTCTGTAGCCAAGAACAACACCCAGGCCATCGTTGCCTCAAACAAACCATACTCTCACAGAACATTCCAATTACAACCTTAGAATCTGAATTTTTTCAGAAAGGTTAAATTTATCGTTAAACCAATCTTTCCTAAGGGCATTGTCAAGGCTACTAAAGTCTTGCCGGAGCAATTCTTTATCGATCGAGAAAGGTCGATCAGACATAATCATCATTAATGAAGAATTCCTGGGGGGAACTTCCATAGCCGAAGGAGTCGGTGACCCTGGGTCAGCTTGGCTGTCCTCAGATTGTTCATATTGGTCTCCCTTGGTGTAAACACCATGGGTAATTTGGTTGTTGGTAACAAGGTTGCTGAGCCTGATAGTAGGTTCAGACCTTAGACTACTAGAGTCCGAAGGAATGCTTGAGCAGGAAGCTCTGGATGGTTGATGATATTTGATAGACTGTGAGGATTCACCTTGTAGCTACAAGGTAAGGTGCCAAGGTGAATCCTCACAGTCTATCAAATATCATCAACCATCCAGAGCTTCCTGCTCAAGCATTCCTTCGGACTCTAGTAGTCTAAGGTCCTGAACCTACTATCGGCTCAGCAACCTTGTTACCAACAACCAAATTACCCATGGTGTTTACACCAAGGGAGACCAATATGAACAATCTGAGGACAGCCAAGCTGACCCAGGGTCACCGACTCCTTCGGCTATGGAAGTTCCCCCCAGGAATTCTTCATTAATGATGATTATGTCTGATCGACCTTTCTCGATCGATAAAGAATTGCTCCGGCAAGACTTTAGTAGCCCTGACAATGCCCTTAGGAAAGATTGGTTTAACGATAAATTTAACTTTTCTGAAAAAATTCAGATTCGTGATACTTGGTATCATATATATATATATATATATATATATATATGATGAAAAAGGGGTTTTATTTCAACCTTTAGAATCAACACATTTATTATGTTTAACCATTTTTTATTACTCATTGGATTACTTATTTGGAGACATTTTGAAAAGAGATGAGCCATACCCAAGGCAAGGTGCCAAAGCCCCAAAAGACGATATCTTTTCTACCAATCAGGGGTTTTATTTCAACCTTTAGAATCAACACATTTATTATGTTTAACCATTTTTTATTACTCATTGGATTACTTATTTGGAGACATTTTGAAAAGAGATGAGCCATACCCAAGGCAAGGTGCCAAAGCCCCAAAAGACGATATCTTTTCTACCAATCGATTGAATTCCTTTTTATCTTGAATAAATTATGCTCGGATTGGAGTTGAATATATGGCTAATGGTGGGCCAACCCAACCTTACAACCTTATAAGTTATTTTTGATAAAAGTATAAAAAGTATAAAAAGTATATAGAATTACATGTTGTTTTACTGTTTTGTGATTAAAGATAATATCTTATATGGTATTTTATCTGAATTCTATAAATTTTATGATATATATTTTACAACAAAAGTTAAAAATTATTGGACTTGTTAGATTGACTAGACTCTCAGCCCATAGCCTTGTTCCTAACCCAAACCATCCTTTACTTGGGATAAGAAATTTCCAATTTACCAAGCCTTCAAGTAGGTGGTATATCTCAGTTAAGCTCTGGTGGGTCAACGCACGTCTGAGTTGATAGGGCCAATTGGCCAAACTTTCACTTTGTAGTTCCATACACAATGATGCAGTGAAGTTGATTAGCATCAAAATCCTCTTTCCTTGAAGCAATAGATTTGGACTCTGTGGCTAGATCCACATGGCAACAATGGCCGAGTTTCCCTAAGGTCAGGGAGCCGTGGGCCTTCACACTGAATTTTTTGAAGTTTTTCTAGAGAGAGTCCTTAGGCCACATATAATCAAACAATTATGTATAGAATGGTAAAGAAACAATGAATTGGGATCCAAAGCTGTAACAAAAAACTCTTGACAACCAATGTTTTACTGCATCATAAGTTTTAACACTCAAATTAAAACACTCCACCCTTCTGACGCCACCCAAGCCCACATTTTGATATGATGTTAAAAAAATGGAGTGTTGCTTTTCAGTCTCCATTGATAACATTTTTTTTCTTGTAAAAAAAGAAACTCTTCAGTAGTAAATTTGATTAAAAAAATTAATTTAAACCATTCAACAAGAGGGAACATAAAAAATGATATAATTAATAATTTTTTATATAAGAGCGTATGATCAACATAATATAGAAAGACATCAAATTATACGAAAGAGAGATGATAGAGAGGGAAGAAAAAAAGATAGATCTTTGAGAAAATGAACGGACTTGGGATAACATTAAAGGAAAAATGATAAATTGTGCTTGCAAGAAACATTGAAATTGTGTCTTTTTGGATACACTCAAAAAAGTGTGAACATTCTTAACATTGTTCACAAAAAATAAGTGATGCATAGATAATGTATGACCAAGAAAAAAAAAAATTTCTTGTATGCAGAATTTTTATTTTTATATATAAATTTTTTGGAGGGAAGAGGAAGATGTAAATAAAAATTGGATAAATACCACTTACCTCCCCTCTTAGTTGAACAAATAGCACTTAGACCCCCTCTTAGTTGGATAATATCACTTACCTCCCATCTTCTTTTCTTTTCTTTTCTTCTGTTTTTTTTTTTTTTTTTTTTTTTCTTTCTTTCTTTTCTTTCTTTTCTTTCTTTTCTTTCTTTTCTTTTTCTTTTTTTTATTTTTTATTTTTTATTTTTTTTTATGAATAAAAAGGTTAACATTAAGTTAGAAGCAATTACATGAATAGGATTGTAGGTTCATATCTTCATAGCCTACATCCGTTACCAAAAAAGCCATATTTGTGAAGCATGGGAAAACATCAAAGCTGATTGCTAATGTTCTGTTAGCTACATTTAATAATTTGTCTATTACAGACAAAGGCCAAAATATTGTTGTAGGTTTAGGTAGGAGTTGTGCTAGTAACTCCAAGTTACTCCAAACCATATTTGCTTGAATTCCAAAATTATCCGCAGCTTTGATTCCATTGAGCAGTCCCACAAGTATTACTTCTAGTATGTCATTAGAGTTAATCTTGCCAAAATTGATGGATATTATATGTCCATCGGCTGCTATCCCCATGCTCCATCCCACGACGTTCACCCGTTTGTTAAGAACCCCTGCACACATTAAAACTACATTAGTCAAACGTGGCATATTGTTACATATGTTATCAACCACCCATGTTGTTTCACCAATACTGTTGGTTGAGCAAATTGATGGATTGTTTGTTTCATAACCACCAGTATTTTTTTGTAAAGATCTAACCCACAAATTAATGCTAGACATAATTTTGTTTGGGTCAGTCATTTTATTTGAGAATATCATTGAGTTCCTCGCATGCCATAAGAAATAACAAGTAATTATGAAATTAGAGAAAAACCAATTTGTAGATGCCCTATCAAGTTGACGCTTAGTATTTTGACACATACTTAATATCGAAGTATAACTCCAATATTTCGTTCTTAAACCTAATGGCCTAGTTGCATGGATTCTGTTTGACCAATCACATGAGATCAAGATATGCCAGCTAGTTTCAATTTTTAGTCCACACATCGCACGCTCAAGTTTGATGTTGTTCTAATGGGCTAACTTGGCTCTAACGGGTAGTCCACTATGTAATACCCTCCAGAAAAAGGCCAGAAATTTGGGATGGATTGGGATCTTCCACATAAACTTCCACCATGCCTCGTTCAATCGAGTCATAGGTGTTGATCTATCATTTGCAATTGCTCGAATTGCAGATTTGACTGTGAATTCACTATTTTGGGATAATTTGGATATCCAGATGTCATCCCGGTCAGTCAAAGAGAGCTGTTGAAAAATATTGGAAATGGGGTTAGTGGAGATCAGAGACACTTCCCTTTCCAGAATTTGTGGATGGTTGTATGCTTCTTCAACCGTAATGTGCCGTTGCCTCATTGTTAGATTGTGTTGGGTTGAGTATGTCATTCCTTGAAGTGGTGACCATGGGTCAAACCAGAAAGAGGTTTGTCTTCCATTGCCTACTTTCCTGCACACTTACCTCCCATCTTACCTAACCAATATATCAAACTCCTCCTTTCTGTTAAGTTTCTTGGTTAAATTTAATTTTTACTATTAAATATCTTCCTAAATCCTCAAACTACCCTTGGCTGAAAACATATTTTTAGTGTAAACCCTAAATCACCCTTAATTAACTTTGATTCTTTAATTTTAACCATTAAAAAAAAAAGAAATGAGAATCGACTTCATCTTCTTCAACATTTGTTCTTCCCCAAGCTCTTTACATGCAATTATTTTGCAAAACTATGGTTTCAATTATCTCTCTATCAATAAGATTTATCAGTATGTCTCCATCGTAAGTTTTGCAACTGTTTTTTTTTTTTTTTTTTTTTCTATTTTCTATTTATTTGTTTTTGTTTTGCTCAAGTCTTTTTTTTTTTCCTGAGTTCCTCAACTTGTTTAGGGTTATGTGTCAAGATTCTAATAATTAGGTTTTCTTGAAATTCTTGTATTGTGATTGCTTGAGAATTTGATTAGGAATGGTAGTTCAATAAAGAATTCCAACACAATAAATTCTACACTGAGAATGATCATCTGTTCTTGGGTTGCTCAGGCGCTAGTTTGAACACTTTCGGAATCATATCCTCTCCTGTATTTGATCTATCTGGCTTGCTCGAAGAGAAGGTTGAGGAAACAAGATTTATTTCGGGTGCATCAGTTCAAAAATCATATGAGATTTTGTGCGTGTGACCTCTCCTTCCTATCTCTACTTTTAGTACCATTACAAGAGCCCATGAGAAGGAACAACTTATAAATACCTTTTGTCAGTCCAATCATGCAACTACATTCGACTTCAATTTTTAGAATAAATACCTTTTGTTAGTCCAATCATGCAATTACATTCGACTTCAATTTTTAGAATGTAGTTGCATGCAACTTTTCTCTCTCTCAGAATGTCAATTTTTAGGCGGTCTCAATATAATATCCCTTCTTCTTCTAAATTCAACCCAAATACTATGTATACTAAAGGAGTAATTTAGTATTTTAACTACTAGGGTGATTTCAATAATTTAGGGTTTAAATTTAAAAGCATATTTTCAGCCAAGGGTAGTTTGGGGTTTAAAAAATATTTAACAGTAAAAGTTAAATTTAACTGAAAAAGTTAACAGAGAGGAAGTGTTTGATATATTTACTAGGTAAGAGGGCAGGTAAGTGACATTATCCAACTAAGAGGGGGTCCAAGTGCTATTTGTTCAGTTAAGAGAGGTGGTAAGTGATGTTTACCCATAAAAATTTTATTAATCAAAAATGCATCACTATATGTAACATTAGATTAACAACCACGCCCAACATATAGCAGTGTCAACGAGCCAGATTAGGTCAAACAAAATGTCTATGAGAGAAGGACTTTGGTAAAGGGGATTAATCTCCAGTGGTATTTAGGTCTGGGCTAAGTATCTTACCTTATTCAACACTGCCAAACCCAACCGTATAGGGTGAAGATTAGGATCAAAACTAGGTTAGGATATTGAAGGTGAAGGTCAAATTTTCAAAAGACCAAATTCAAACCAACTTTGTTGCAACCTTAATCATGATCAACGTTTGGTTACCAAAAAAAGAAGTATGATCAATGCAAACCTCTACCAATATCTACATGACTTGTATGAGTCAATACAGATTGATCCCAATATTGATATGGTTGTATGGGCCAATAAAGATATCTATTGGTTCGACATATGGTTGATATGAAATAATTTCATGCAATTCTCGTATATAAAAAAATAAATAGAATCTACACAAAATAATTGTAGAATTCTACATGTATTGACGGTCATTTAAGCGCAAAGTGTGAGGAGAGCATTGTCCTCTATTTCAATAGATGGAAGATCTCAACTCATCATTTATCATCAATCATCAATCAAATACATGTATGTGTTATTTCACCCAATATATTATGCTGTACATATATTTAAAGTCTAGATTTTATAGTGTATATTTTACAATAAGACTTTAAAACATTATTGGACTTGCCAGATGGGCTGGAGGCTCAGCCCATAGCATATTCCGACACAAACCATCCCTAACTTGGGACAAGAAATTTTCAATTAATTTAGCCCTCAAGGTTGGTGTATGTCAGTTGAGCTGGTGGGTCGAGGCACGTTTGAGTTGATAGGCCCAAACTTCCATTTTGAAATTCCATACCCTTCGACAAGGTGAAGTTTTCCATTTCTTCCCTATAATCATGTGAGCTATCTTCCTCTTCATTGGAGCAGCAGATATGCACTCTCTGGCATGATTTGCAACGATATTCTCTTAAGTCTGGATCATTTATCTGCAGGGTAAATGATTGTGTTCCTCTCATACTTTTTATTATATGATTTAAACGAAGGTTTGGTTACCAAAAAAGAAGAAGAAGAAGAAGATTCGTTTCTGATCCACCGTGTAAGTGCTCAAGAGTGGGTTTCTCTTCGAAATATGTGGTGAAGTTGCACAAAGGGAGCACAGTCCTCTACCCACGAACCCAACTCAAGAAGGTTCATTTCTGATCCATCCTATAAGTGCTCAAAAGTGGGTCTCCCTCTGAAATATGTGGTGAAGGGGCACGAAGGAAGCACAATCATTTGCCCATGAACCCAACTTAGTCCTCTTCCCTTGAAGCACCAAATCTAGACGAGTGTGAATCATCTCTCTTGATTAAGAGCACTCCTCCGAGGGTTTTATAACCACAAACAATGTGGGGTCCACAAGTAAAAAATAATAAAATATTTTTTAAAAAAATCCCATCACTCTAATCCTATGGCCCCTTTAATTTGTGGTCAATAGTGGACGGGAGTGCTCCTCTTGCGGAGAAGATCCAGATTCGATCTAGACTGTGGTTAGGATCTCCACCAATGGGGGAGGATAGGACAAGTGGCACACTGGGTTGCTTTTCAAATTTGGAGACACATGGTCATATTCACACGATTGACCACGGAACCGCAAAGAGAACAGAGCTGGAATTGGAAGCTGAGGCAGCCAATGGTTGAGTGCATTATAGTTTTCAACTTTTTTCCCATGGAATCAAATTTGGTGGCTTTGTGGTACCAAATTTCTGGCCGTGACCACACAATTGAATGATTAGTCATTCTAAATAGTATTAAATGAATATATAAAATATTAATTTTTACCTGATTCATATTGATACTACCAATGAAGATGCAAATTAAACAGATAAAGAATGAGTGCAATTACCCATCCAACTGCTCAGAGACCTTTTTGTTTGTTTTTCTTGCAAATGAGATGCCACAAGATTTTTCAGATCTAGAAGCTGGATTATTTTGAAATTTTATATTATTTTTAGTTGTTAAAACATGGCCAGGTAAGCTAGCTTCTTCTCCTTTCTCAAACTAGAAAAACCTTGGGCAAAGCATATATTGTTACTATTCTATGCTTTCATGGTTAAAATGTCTGGGAAAGCTTTTGTTTTGATATTCACCTTCTGGGCTTTGCTTACCACCATCACCCTAACTCTTATTTTCTTGTCTGCCTCTGCAAATCATGGTTTGGATGACAAAGGTATGGATGGTAGGGAAATAGAATCAGACTCTCTGTTATTTGTTTGTGTATGAAATGAATCATGAACATGAAATTTTCTTGTTTTTCAGGTGAACAGAATGGTAGAATAACATGGCCTAGGAGAATGATGGGTGAAGGTAATATTTCATATAATTTTCAATTCTATAATTGATGGGGAAAGATCCTTGCTTGGATTCGCTTTCTTAAATATAGAATATTTGCAGCGGAAGTAATCTGGATTTCACAACTTCGTTCCTCCACTCAAGCTCCACCGGTGTGATTCCACAATTACTAGGAAAGGGAATTAATTCCACAACCCAAATGCCATGTGGAAAGAATGGTAAGGAGATCTAAAGCAAGGAACTCCTTTCCTGCGTTTCTAGGAGAGAGGGAGAGAGGGAGAGAGAGAGATGGGAGCCGCCTTTCTCTGGAAAAAATCTCACGCACGAATAATCTTTTTTTTTTTATTTTTTTTATTTTTTTTATTTTTTTTATTTTTTTTTAAATCTCTCAAGTGATACTGTGGTTACAAATATATAACCCTATTTGTAACCGCCCTAAAAGTGAATTTCCAACTCTGTCTTTAGGCATATAATTTATTTATAAAATAATCAATAAATCCCAACATCTCCCACTTGCACAAGAGCAAGTGTTAATTTCTCAATGTGACCCAGACACACATGTATATCCCAGATATACACATTCGATTTCTCTATCACAATGTGTCCTAGACACACATGTATACCCCAAATATACATATTTTGATCTCTCTACTATGTATCCCAGATACATAGACCTCTAATGTCCCAGACACTAATATCCACAAGTCATATTAGCAAATGGGTTATGTGATCGGTGATATATCTGCAAGCGTGAGCCTCAAACTATAAACCTTCCCAGAAGGCCAGAATGACACATCACTTAAAGAAACATATCAAATAAGCATTAGTATACCACAGTGTCCTATGTTTATTCAAACTCACCAGACTAAAGGTATCTCGATCCCTCTGAGAGATCACATTCTTGTCCTTAAAATGTTCACTAGTGTAACACATACAGTTGGCGCCAACAAACACTTTTAGGGTGCAGTTGAATCAAACCTTTCCTTTCGCCCCGACTATCACTACACTTAGGATTGACTCATTTTCCGGTAATGCCCCTTTCGGTTGAATCAATCATGACCATAGGTAACACTCCAAAGTAGCCACATCAACCCTTCGTTTCATGATGTCCTCGAAAGTCACTAAGAACACTAATGGACCATAAGGTCAAGGACTCACACAATAAAAGGAGCAGGGATCCATCCTCTCATTTCCAGTGATCGCTAAGCACACATAGTATGATATACGTGTTGTAAAACCCAGCCCTAACCTTGACCCGAGAAACCTTGTTATTTGTAGGTCCAGTGACCCGAAGTAAAGTAAGAAGTCAGCTTTGGGCCATCCCAGTGGAGGACTTGGTGTCTGGCTTTGAATCCATGAGAGTTGATGATGATGTTCTATTTATGGAAACTGAATCTAGATGAAGATCGGATTAGTTGATGGACTTGGAGTGCTCTCTATCATGGTTTGAAGGCATTTCTACCTATTAGGTAAGTCACTTGATATGTGTGCAAAACCCCTTTAGGATTGGATTTGATCTGGGTCTTCAATTCCCTGTTTAGGAGTTGCTGAACTGATTGGTCGATTGGACCAGTCGACCAATCCACTGGACCAATGGGTTCTGTCTTTGGCAATTAGGTCTTGCTTGCTCTATTTAAGTCCAATCTCGAGTCTACTTCGTATTTTCTGCCTCCAAACTCTTTGGAACGAACCAAAGACCTCTGCAAGTCATCTCCCTTACATCCTTGGTGTTTTTCTTGACAAATCTTCGTCAAAACTCTTCCTCTTGCATCAAAGGTATGTCTACACTCTCTTCTTCTCCTCCATCTTTGTTTTTCTTTCCTTTTTGAGTTGAGACAGTAGAGGAGATGCTGCATTCTCTGTTGCAAACATCTCTGGACTTGTCTCTCATTATCTTCCTAAAGATTAATGGCTAATGCAATGATCTTAACCATGATCATTGCAAGCTTTTGAAGGAATCATGATCAAATCATGATCTTGTCTTTGTTCATCTTTTGATTTAAATTCTGATCTTCTTAGATCTACTATAGTGATCATGTTAGTAGTCAATTGCTGTGTTTTCTTTTCATGATCCATGATCTATCAATCTCTAGTTGTTTCTCTTCTACCATACCATGCTTTCTTCATGAATCATGATAGTTACATCTATGGTAGGTTTTTGTTTCCTTATTTAGATTTATGCTCTTAGGTCTATTTTCTTGAAGATCTAAGTATGCCTTCCATGATATCTTTATCTGAATCAATGATTCATTCTCCTATTGTTCTTGTCTATGATTTCTATCTTGAATTCTTCAAGAACAATGATTGATCTAATTATGGTAACTTTTTGTTTCCTAATTTGTATCTTGAAGACTTGATTCGATTAGTGTTTTGAGGTCCTCTATATGTTAGGATACTACTAATGTAGTTTACACCTTGTTTAGTACCCTTTTGAACCACCAAATTCGGATCTTATATCTTAAAACTCTGATTTTGAAGGCCACTGTCTTCATTGGTTGACTGATTGGTCGACTGGGGCAGTAGACCAATCCAATCGACCAATGAGTACAGCAACTCCAGATTTGGTCTGTTTTGGATGTTTTGGTATCTTTTCTGTTAGGGATCTTTCCTAATATGTTGTATACACTTGTTTAGGACCTTCTTCTCAAGTTTGTCAAGATCTTACTTGATTTCTTAGGATTCCTTTGCAAGTTATAAAAGGTAAGGATGGTTACTTCTTTAACAACATAAATTGCATATCTTAGTTTCTATATTTGAATCTTGTTAATTTATTTCTTTAATTAGATTCTTATAATGTCATACTACTGTGGTACTGTCTTGATATCAGTAGCATTACTTATTTATATTGAATTGACTCATGTATGATTTACTTACCAGTTATATACAAGTTGATTGTAATTATTGATTTCTTTCCATATATGAAGTTACCATATATGTGATGTTATGAATTGATGCTTGTGTATGCTTAAGTATGGTTTGGAAAGGAGAGGTGTCCTTTTGACACTTCTGTCCTTGGACTACTACGGGAATATTATGGGATGTTTCCGGAGATGCCCTCTGGACACCTTCCTAAACTGTTGGATGACATATTTAGGACTGTCTAGTAGTGTTTGGCTAGGATGTCCCGTTATGTCAGACCCTAATCGGAGGGGTATTGAGACCGAACGACCCGTGGTAGCAATGGGGATTCGTGGGGGCTCAAGACCGGTAACCAACCCGTGAGAGGACAGGAATCACATTGTGGGGGCCATTTATTGGTAGGGTTGCATATGGATAGACTTGGGCTCACGGGCGCTCAAGACCGGTAACCAACCCGTGAGAGGACGTGAGAGCTTCCCGTTTACCATATGTGGATAACCAATAGGGTTGATGAGTCCGTAGTCGGGGACTATGAGGACTCTAGTGTGAAGGATACCGGAAAGGATCGTCGGGGACGAGGAATGGACGTATCCTGGATCTGACTTGATGTAACTAAGTAGAAGACTTGCATTTGGCTAGGCTTTACCCTGACATGCGCCGGTACTTAGACCAATGGTTTTGTGAGAGAGTGGTGACCTATACCCCCAGCCATGGAATGTCCCGAGGGATGCCGGACCCATTACCAACTGATGATGAGTGATTGGCCTAAAGAAGTACGGTGCTATGACTTAAAGCATGTCTACCAATAGAGACCAGCATATATAGAGTTAGATTCATACATTCATTGTTTGTCTCATACCATATTGCATCTATGTTTGTTTTGTAATCCTGCCATTTATGTTATTATGGATTTAACTGCCTTACTGAGTTTCTTTGAAACTCATTCCTTTATTGTACAATGTTTGTTAGACTATTCTACAGGTTCTGAATATCATGACTGCTCATATGAAGAAGCGCAAGGAGAAGAGGCATATCTCCAGGAAGGTGATTGCGGTTACAACAATTACACTGAAGATCCCACGAGTGTTTATGCTCCGTACGATGCTTAGTCCGACCATAGAGTGGAAGCGCCCTTGTGCCATTTATGAGATTTATACTTATAGGGATATTGTCTATAAGATTGAGAACAATTTAGTTACCTATTGTACCTGCTATTGGGATTAGATTCTATCCTGTTTTTTCTCTTTTAGAACTACTTTTCCGCTAGTTGTAGAGTGGGATTTCACCTCCCTTTACTTATCTGTTTTAGACACTCTGATTATATTTAGTACTCTGATTTATATGATTCATTCTTTCCTTATGTAGATCTATGGTTTATCTTTCGCACTACGATTATTATTGTTCATGATTATGTTATTGTTTATGTGGGAGGTTGATTACTCGATACCTGATCTTCAGGCTGTGGATCACACTCTTGGGTATGCCAGATAGGGTACCGGCTGGGAGGATGTGACACGTGTTATGGTGGAGCATTCAATACACAATAGAATGTATGTTCCTCTCAACACCATACAGGTCTTAGTCTAGTCGCAACCTCTTGTGCATAACCCGAGTTTCTTTATTGTCGCCACCCTAGCGCCACATAAAGTACTCGCACTTGGCTCCTATAGGCAACATGAATAGTGGGAACATTCATGTCGATTCTCTTCACAATAGAGAAACTCATCTTGATTCCAAATCAAGGCGACATCATGATTATGAATTGACCTACACAAAGTCATTCACAATCCATCTCATTTCTGCTCGCCTCCAAGGCGCCAGAAGTGAATGCTCGTGTGAGTGAACCATTCTCTTGCCTATTGACATATCTCATTTTATGCTAGAAGAAACACAATCACAGAGAAAGTGAAAAAATAAATGCTGGAATGAACTCATATTACTCAATAATAAGAAAGTTTCAGTACTAAAGTAAGTCACAATCTACGCAAGCCCAATGATCTTACATGAGAAATAAAAACATCCTTGGCTATAGGTTTGGTAAGAGGGTCATCTACCATCTGACTAGTAGATATGTGCTTAAGTACAACTTTCTTCCTTGATATAATGTCTCTAACAAAGTGATATCTCAACTGTATATATGTTTGGTCTTCCCATGATACTTGGGGTCCTTGACATAGCTAAGAGCTGCCGTACTATCACAATAGACAAGGGCAACCTCTTTAGATGTCATTACAAATCTAGTATGTCGAAGGAATCTCCTCAAACAAACAACCTCTTGAACCGCAGTTGAGCATGCCACATCCTTTGCTTCCATCGTCGAGAGGGATATACAAGTCTGCTTCTTGCTACACCACGAAATGGCTTGGCCATTCAACTAGAAAGCATATCCAGAGGTTGATTTGCGCTCATCAATATCTCTAGCCTAGTTAGCATTGCTATAGCTCAACTAACCGCAAATGCGATCCTTGGTAACACAGCATGTAGTTACTCGTACCCCTGAGATATCTCAATATTCTCTTGTCTGCTTTCAAAAACAATGCTCTATGCTTGGGTTTGATTGGTACCGACTAACCAAACCTACTGCATAACAAATATCCGGCCTAGTACACATCATAGCGTACATGAGGCTCCCCACTGCACTGGAATATGAAACTCTTTCCATCTTGGTTTTCTCCTCTGGAGTCTTAGGACCCCATATCAAGGCTCAAATGCAAACCCTTCTCCACTGGAGTATCAGTTGGTTTGCAGTTGTGCATCTGGTATCTTGTCAAGACATTGTCAATATAGGTCTTCTGAGATAAACCCAGTAATCTCTTTTGCCTATTTCTGACAATCTTGACACCAAGCACATAGCTTGCTTCACCCATGTCCTTCATATCAAATACGGAGGACAACCATTTCTTAATTCCAACAGCTCCTTGTTATTGCTCGCCATAAGTATGTCATCTACGTATAGTGTCAGAATGACATAATTACTATCAAATCTCTTGGTGTAAACACAATGGTCTTCCTCAAGTATGGAAAATTCATTTTCCATTATAGCTTGGTGGAAGCGCACATTCCACTGTCTAGATGCTTGCTTTAAGCCATATATGGACTTCTTAAGCTTGCACACTTTGCGCTCAAATCCATTAGCATCAAAGCCTTGAGGTTGATCATATAGATCTCTTCCTCAAGTTCTCCATTGAGAAAAGCAATTTTTATATCCATCTGATAAAGCTCCAAGTCCAACTAAGCAACAATGGCTAGTATTAGGCAGATGGAGGCCAACATAACCACAGGGGGATAAGTTTCCTCATAACCAACGCCCTCTCGCTGGGTGTAGCCCTTAGCAACTAAACAAGACTTGAATCTCTCAATAGATCCATCCGCCTTTCTCTTGATCTTGAGAACCCACTTGTTCCCAATTGCCTTTTGGCCTAGCAGTAAGTCAACCAAGTCCCAGACATGATTAACTTTCATCGACTCCAACTCTTCCTTTATCACTTTCAACCATTCCTTTGAGCTTGTCCCTGCAAAAGCTTCTTGCACGCTCTTCGTTTCATGCTCATTGATTGGAGTCATCTCACAGTCAATCTCTTCAGGAGTTACCATGTAGGCTTCATCCTCTATGTCGAAACGTCGACGAGGAACTAGCCCGCACCAACTACGGAGCAAGTGCATGTCAGATTGCTCACCCTCTGAGGTAGCTATAACATCTGCACTCCCACTCCCACTAGGATCTTCTGGATGAACCCCAGGTTCATTATTCAGAGTCTGAATCCCTGGAGTGACAAGATCACTATCTTTTATCTCAAAGAATTCCGATGATTCTTTGTTAACTTCTGAAAGAGATGGAAAATCATTCTCCAAGAATGTTGTATCCCTAGACTCAAGTTCCGTTCTCCTCTCACTCTCATCTAGACCAATGAAGACATGTCCCTTCGAGAGTTCAGAATATCTTACAAAGACACACTTTCTTCCTCTGGGTCCAAGTTTCCCATATTGGTGAGATGTAAAGTGATTATATGCTGCACATCCCCATGCACGCAAGTAACTTAAATTTGGCTTCCTACTGGTCCACAACTCATATGGTGTGGAAGGCACCGATTTGGTTGGAACTCGGTTGAGGATATAGGCCGCAGTCAGCAAAGCATCTCCCCAATAAGAGATGGGTAGGTTTGTCTGCGCCATCATAGATCTCACCATGTCTAGCAAGGTTCTATTCCTCCTCTCAGCAACCCCATTTTGCTATGGATTCCCTGGAATAGTAAGTTGCCTAGATATCCCATTTTCATCACACAACCCCTTGAACATATCGGAGAAATACTCTCTACCTCTATCCGTTCTAAGAGTTTTAATCCTTTTATCTAACTGATTCTCAACTAAGCTCGTGAATTTCTTAAAACATTCTAGAGCTTCTGAGTTATGAGAAATTAGATAAATATGACCATACCGTATATAGTCATCGATGAATGTGATGAAATAAGCTTGTCATTTTCTAGTACGCACATTCATGGGTCTACATACATCTGAATGAATAAATTATAAAGGAAGATATGCTCTCAAAACCTTTTTAAATGGTTTTCTAGTTGTCTTTACTGCTAGACATGACTCACAGATTGGCAAATCATATAGTGAACCTTGGCCTAAGAGACCTTCTCTTGCCAACCTGTGTTAGAATATTAATTTAATATTCCACATAAGGTGGGCTTCATTGATTGTGTTACACTTTGATTTGGTTTCTTATTGGTCTGATATGGGTAATATACGGTTACTAGAACTCTTGTATGGACTGGCTAGTGTGGGCTAATAGGGACCGTTAGATCTTGATGGAAGATCGATCTAACGGATTTGCCTATATAAAGGATGCCAGGTCCCTCCTCTAACCCTAATAATAATCACATCTGCTTAGTCAGAAAAGATATACCATCAAGCCAGTGAACAGGGAGGAGTTTAGAGGAGAAGATCCAGCATCAAGTTGATCATAGAATCAACTTCCACCTCAAGTTCATTCCTAGTGGGAGACATAAAGAAGATATTCCGTTGCACTTCGTCTCCAATAGAACCATAGAAATGTATGTTCATCATCATCTTGTGTCATTATCATACTAAGGTGTTTTTAGTCGATCTATGCGATCTTGAATAGAAATATTCCAACATGTGGCACCAGAGCCTGTATATAATCGATTAAAGACCCATAGGATTGTTGAATGATGAATTTAGGGTTCTAGAATGGAACCTATAAAACTTGTGAATTTTTCCCCTAATTTTTTCATCGAAACCGGTTTTTTGTCAATAACTTCTTTTATAGAAAGGATCTTGAAAATCCGAAACTACTACTGCGTAGATCTCGGAAAAATGAAGAAATTGATATATTATGGGTCACCATCGGACTTCGGACGCACCGGCAATCGCTGCCCGAATCCAGCAGCAGTTTTTTGATTTTTTAAATTTGTGCGATGCTGACGTGGCAGGTTGGCTGGGTCAGGCGACCCGAATTTGAACCAGTCGGGCCAATTGGATAGACCCGGTTGACCAGTCAACGGTTTGACCAAATGGTTTGGGTCGGGTGAACCATTTTATTGTTTGGACCAGTTTCGATTCAACTCGCTTTTTTATTCAACGAGTCGACCCGCCAGTATCGCGAGTCAACTCGCTGGATCAAGTTAACGGTTCAATTTCAATTTTGATTTCGGTTCACTCCGGTTCAACCGAATATGATTCTGTTTTTATTGCTGGCCGAACTGGTAAAAAAAAAAAGGGAAATTCCAGAATACTATTTTTTAAAATATTTTTTACTTTCTGACCAATCCATAAGGAATTTTGAAGCGTTCTTTTGGGGTTCTATGTTTTGGACCCTTCCGAACGCAATGGAACCATTTTCAAGACCCAATTCTACCCCTACATATGTAAAATATGACATATCATGTTTTGGTTGAGTTGATAATTGGAATGCTATTTATTTAGTATTTTTTTATTTCTGGCTAAACCGTAAGGAATTTTAAAGCGTTCTCTTGGGGATCTATGTTTTGGACCCTTCCGAACACAATGAAATTATTTTCAGAACCAAATTTCACTTCTATATATATGAAACATGATATGACATATTTATGTTGTGTATGTAACTTCACCGTTGGGTGAATTTTTTAATATGATTCTTTTTTATCAAATGGCTTTGTATTATGAGCATGTTTTATATGATATTATACAATTGTAAAATGTATATCATGCATGCCTTATAAAGGGTTTGATTACTTTTGGTAATCCGAAATTTTATGCAAATGTATGATGTATTTTATAAATGCTTCGATTACCTTTTGGTAATCCGGAATTTTTTCCAAACAATATACTAGCGTTATTTGTGAGTAACATAAAGTATATCCCAATATGAGAATTTCATGAGCTTGATTGTGAGTGACTACCAAAGTGGCATTCATGGTTGGGTTTATGGAATATCAACCATATATAGTAATGTGATGTCTCTTGATGTTAATGCATTTTTATACGCCCAAATGTGGTAATTATGTATTAGCATTAAGAAGGAGACACGTACAATATTTGGTTGGGAGTTGACTAATCTAAAAAGTTTATACACCCAAAGGTGGTAAATTTTTGAAGGTTGGAATACTCTCATGGTCGCTGACGTGTAAGGGAATATCACAATTGTATGTCATGAATTCTGTCAAAAATGTGTTTTTGTGATGATATATGTGTACTCTTTAAAGTGATGCACTTATAAGTTATATGTTACCCACATTGTGATAATAAAGTGATGTACTTATAAGTTACATATTAAAGTGCTAATAAAGTGATGGAGTATCACAACTGTATGTCATGAATTCTGCCAAAAAGTGTTTTCATGATAATATATGTGTGCTCTTTCTAGTGATGTACTTATAAGTTACATATTAAAGTGCTAATAAAGTGATTGAGTATCACAACTGTATGTCATGAATCCTGCCCAAAGGTGTTTTCATGATGACATATGTGTGCTCTTTCTAGTGATGTATTTATAAATTACATATTAAAGCAGATTAAAGTGTTAATAAAGTGAGGGAGTATCACAACTGTATGTCATGAATTCTGCCCAAATGTGTTTTCATGATGATATATGTGTACAATTCTGTTAGTTACATTTTCTGTCTACAACAATATGATTGTTATTGAGATTCTTATAAAGTCAAACTTCAAGAAATTGTAAATGATATGTTGTTAACCACATATTCTTTGTTATTGAGAAACTGATGGATATGACTCATAAGAGTATAGAAGACAAAAGTTGATTTTTTGCAGAGCTGAAAAATAATTATGTCTTCTACTTTTATTGCCCATTAAGAAATCCATCAAGAAACACTTGAAGAATTGTTTATCCACTGAAAGCACTGTTTTGTAATTGTTGAATGCAGTAGCACAAAGATACTAAGTTTCATCTAGTGTTGAAATAAATATATTTATGTAAGAATTTTTTATCATAAGGTGTGATGGTTTTGGAGGAGTTAGAGATTATTTCATTAGAAAGATTATTTTTTAAGATAGAACTCATGATTCCTAATGTTTCTTTTTATTACCACTGCTATTATCCATCAATGCCTTTTACATCCTCTACTGAGTTTGGAATTATAAAGACCAATATTTTTTTTCCAAGAAGAAACTTTGTTCTTATGAGCATCAGTACTCATAAAAAATGTTCAAGGTAAAGATAAAGAGTCCAGACAGACTAATAATTTGAGACATATGAAAACTTCCTTATAAATAGAGATGATTGTTGCTTCTTTTTCTTTTTTTTTGGTAAGTAGAAGTTGCATTGAGTATAAGGTCTGATTAACTAAGTGCGAAAATAAAAGTTATGATTATTTGGTTTTTGTTTGAAGATCTGGTTTTCTCTTGTCCCATTCGGTCATGGTGTCTAGATAGTGGTCCTTATTCCGTCATCTTTCGTATAAATTATTATTGCATCATATTTATTGATGATCACTCTTAATATGGTTTTTATACTCAATTAAAGAATAATTTAAATATTTGAGATCTTCAAGAATTTTTTAGACTGAAGTTGAGAAATTGTTAGTTCTGACCGAGGAGGAGAGTATTATGGCTGATATGAGGATATTGAACAGCTTAAGGGCCCATTCGCCAAATACTCACTATGTTTAATAGTCCCAAGCAAAATTGTGTAACCGAAAAGCTTTATCACAATCTTGTGGACATAGTGAGGAGTATGGTAGGATAACTATTTTGTTTGAATTTTTTTTTATAAGGTGAAGCCCTGATAATAGCCTTTTATATCCTTGATTATGTTCCTTTCTAAATATGTTCCTTTGACTCCTTTTTCCATTGCAAATTATTCATAAATCTAACTTGAACCATTTTAGCGTTTGAGTTGTTCTGCAAATCTAAGATTGTATAATCCAGTATTGCAGAAGTTGTAATATAAAAGTTTTTCATTGCTAATTTGTTTCTTACTTAGATTTTGTTTTTACCATCTTTGTTAAGACAGTAGAATTGTGAATTCTTAAATAGTTTTTCGGAATTTGATGTAGCCAAGAAATGTAGCTTGTTCCCAGACTACTTGATATAATGAACATGAATATAACATTGGCATTATGGTTGACCCAGTTACTAAAAAGTTGTCTTTAATCTTTAATTAGATTTGTGATTGGGTGCAACGAGATATATGATATAGTTGATGAGACATAATGATGTTTGGGAAACTTGTTAAGTTGCCCAAAGGCTTTAAACCCATTTATTTTAAGTGGGTGTATAAGACTAATAAATATTCATGAAGAAAGATTGTAAGGTTTAAAACCAGACTGGCAGCTAAAAAGTTTACTCATAAAGAGTGAAAATTTCTCACCTATCTCTTCTAAGGACTCTTTTAGAGTTATACCAAATAGATGTGAATATTGCCTTTCTAATTGAAAACCTTAATAAAGAAGTCCATGTCATTTAGCCTGAGGATTTTGCGGTTGATGATCCTGAGGATTTTGCGGTTGATGATCCTGAGGATTTTGTGGTTGATGATTTTAATCATCTTGGTGTAGACTCAAAAAGTCTAATTTGTGGTTTTAAGTAAGCTTCCAACTATGGTGTTTAAAGATTGATAATGTTGTGACTTCATTCGATTTTGTTGATAAACTTGTAGATCAATATATATATATATAAATATATATATATATATATATGGCAAGGTCAGTGGGAGAAATTTTATCTTTCTCATTATTTATGTTGATAATATTTTGCTCACTAGTAGTGACATTGGTTTACTGCATAAAGACCGAGCAGTTGTTATTTGAGAATTATGATATAAAAAACCTTGGTAAGGCATCTTTGTCTTGGGCATTGATATCCATATGGATTGTTCATGCTATTTATTGGATCTTTCTCAGAGGGCATATATAATTTATATTTAAAGAAGTTCAGTATGCTAGATTGCATACTTAAGAATGGTTTTGATTATCAAGGGAGATACACTGAGCTTATTACAGTTGTCCTATAAAAGATACTAAGAGAGAACAATTGAAGAAAGTATCTTATCTTGAGATACTTGAAAAGGACAATTGATTATAAGATAATCTACAAGCTTGTTCCAGACCTATAGCATTAAGGTATATATATATATATATATATATATATATATATATATATATATATATATATATATATATATATATTTGACCTTGCTAATTGTCTGGATAATAAGAAGTCCATTTTAAATTGTTTTCCTTGATGGCAGGAGGGATAATATCGTGAAAAGTGTGAAATAAGGTAAAATTACTTATTTCATCATATAGGTTGAGTTTGCTACATGTTGTGGGGCAGTTACTCAAATTGTTCAGATAATTGACAAATCTATTTTAACATTCTGGATAGACCCATCCAGTTGTACTGTGATCACAATTCAGTTGTGTTGTTTATTAACAACAAGAAATGTATGATCATAGGGTCTAAATACATGATGGTCAAGTATTTGACCACTAAAGAAAAAGCTGTTTGATTAAGGAACCTCATTAGACAGTTGACAGTTTTTTTTTATTTTGTGGATAGACCTATCCAGTTGTACTGTGATAACAGTTTTGCTATGTTGTTTATTAACAACAATAAGGGTATCACATGGTCTAAACACATGGAAATTAAGTATTCGACTACTAAAGAAAAAGGTAAAGAAGGTGACACCACAGTAGAGCATATTTGTACAGATAATATGGTTATAGATCCCCTAACTAAGGGTCCCTGCCCAGACGTCTTTGATAGACATGTGGTAACTATGGGTTTAGGAGGATCCTTAGATGCGGTTGTTTAGTGGGAGTTTGTGAATTTTGCTCTATTGTGTAATAAGGTATTCTATCTGTACTTGTCTCTTGTATGCACTAATAATTTATTTGAATTTAATAAAGTTCTTTGGTGACATATTAATGTTCACATTATTATTATGTTGCATGTTCTAAAAGTCTTAAGGTATGTGTTAACCTTAAGCAAAAGCTAAGGCATTCATGTATTAGCCTTAAGGTGTGTCATGTAACACATAAAGTTAAAACTCGAGTTATAAAGATGACACAGGTTCGTGGGAACCACAATGTACATATAATCTCCTTTTGTGGCATTGAGTCACAGGTTCGAACCATAATATACATGTTTTCGTGGCATTGAGTCACAAGTTCGTGGGAACCGTAAAGTATATTCTCTCGTGGCATTGAGTCAGGTTTGTGGGAACCATAAAGTGAGAGATTTGGACTGACAACGGAATGATACATGAGGATTTCTATAAAGTGTCATTAGTTGCCACACTACCATATTGCATCCATGTTTCAGTAAAGTTAAGAGTATTTGTGACCATGGATGGTCCTGTGTCGCTTAAAAGATGCAGTCACTACCATGATTCAGTACTTAAGGCTTTATGTGAAGGGATTGAGTTCTAGGATTATCCTCAGACCAATATAAAGTTGTGCACATAAAGGTCAAAATGTTTTCAACATGTCTTTTTCAAATGTTTTCTTAAAACAAAAGAGATGTTTTGTTTTACTCGACTGTGTCACAATCAATATAGCCCAAGTGGGAGAATGTTAGAATATTAATTTAATATTCCACATAAGGTGGGCTTCATTGATTGTGTTACACTTTGATTTGGTTTCTTATTGGTCTGATATGGGTAATATACGGTTACTAGAACTCTTGTATGGACTGACTAGTGTGGGCTAATAGAGACCGTTAGATCTTGATGGAAGATCTAACGGATTTGCCTATATAAAGGATGCCAGGTCCCTCCTCTAACCCTAATAATAATCACATCTGCTTAGTCAGAAAAGATATACCATCAAGCCAGTGAACAGGGAGGAGTTTAGAGGAGAAGATCCAGCATCAAGTTGATCATAGAATCAACTTCCACCTCAAGTTTGTTCCTAGTGGGAGACATAAAGAAGATATTCCGCTACGCTTTGTCTCCAATAAAACCATAGAAAGGTATGTTCATCATCATCTTGTGTCATTATCATACTAAGGTGTTTTAGTCGATTTATGCGATCTTGAATAGAAATATTCTTACAACCTGTTCATCCTATCTAAGCCAATATGTCCTAGTCTAGCATGCCACATATTAGAA
This sequence comes from Hakea prostrata, assembly GCF_041222555.1. NCBI lineage: Eukaryota > Viridiplantae > Streptophyta > Magnoliopsida > Proteales > Proteaceae > Hakea > Hakea prostrata. The sequence goes on along the minus strand of NC_142602.1, from coordinate 30,800,233 downwards.
TTAATACACACAGTATCTTGGCAAACAAAAGCACTATTAGAATTAAATGAATAATCAATTGTATCCAACACAATGAAACCATTCTGAAGAAAACCATAACCATAAACTGTATCACCTAAATACAAAACCAAAGAATTGTTTTCAAATACAACTCTAAAACCATGTCTCATAAAGCACTCTTGTTTCTGTTCCCACCTCTGTTACTTTGCCTGGACCGCTGAGGTAGAGCTTTCTCCTTCTTGCGCTTGAAGCATGCACCCTTACTAGTGCTTGCTTCAACAACAAGTACTTTAGTGTGAGGAGCATCAGCCAACATTCGATCCTCCTCCAGCTCAAGGTGCTTGGAAGCTTGATCAAAAGTCTTGACATTATCAACACGAGTCAAAAAGATCTTCATATGCTCCCAAGTCTTAGGCAATGACCTGATGATTGCAGAGACTTGCTCCTCATCAATCTTTTAGCGCCTACATGTGCTCAACTCACTAATCATGTTGGACATTATGGTTATATGCTGCCTCATGGTGTGAACCTAGCACATCTTATAACTGTTAAAAGTGAGTCCGAGCTGGCGGCCTCTTGTGGTAGAAGTCCCTCCATACTAGAACTTCACTACCTCCCACAAAGACTTTGCATTCCTATGCTTCTCAAACAAAGCATCAGGTCATCCCTCATGGAGCTTAGGATAGTAATCCTAGCTACTCGGTCTTTCCTCTCATTCAGTTTATCTCCTTTAGTGAGGTTAGCAACAATGCTCTTGGTAGCAGCCATTAAACTAGAGATATTATATACAAGGATGAGTTCAACTATTCTAGCATAAAACACAACACAAGCAACAACAAATCACACTAGCATAATCAACCTATGAGATAAGCATTTAAACCAAAAGAGATGCTAACAAACATTCAATCAAATTCTCATGCAAACCTACATAGACTATTACACTAGTTTCATTCTGTGTTAGAAACATGATTAAAAAACCCATAATTAAAATAGTTTTAATAAAATAAAACATCCAATCATGTTTATGCAATGAGTTGGTTCACACAGAACACTTCTACCTTATTAGCTCCCACTAGGCCCCATTAGGCCCTCAATGCCCAAACATCATACAGATTGTCGGGCCACTGATGTCCAATAAGTTAGAAACACATTCAGAACTGGACAAACTCTTAGACGGATTCTGACACAGATCGCCGTCTGACAATCTGTTTGAGATGGATTCTGAGACAGCTCACCGTCTGGGAGTCTGTCTGCTACGACGGACTGCCTTCTCACCAGACAGAGTTTCCGTCTGGTCCACTATGATCAGACGGATTCTGAGATGGCTCACCGTCTGGGAGTTTGTCTGCCCAGACGGATTGCCATTTGTTGAGACAAACTTTTCGTTTGGTCCACTATGATCAGACGGACTTTGAGACGGATCGCTGTCTAACAATCCGTCTCAGACGGATTCTGAGAAGGCTTATCATCTGGGAGTCCGACTACCCAGACAGATTGCCATTTGCTGAGACAGACTTTTCGTCTGGTCCACTGTGATCAGACGAACTTTGAGACAGATCGCTGTTTGACAATCCGTCTGAGAAGGATTTTGAGAAGGCTCATCATTTGGGAGTCTGTCTGGTCCTCAGTGACCAAACGAACGTCTTTTCCCTTTGAAAAGAATTTCAGTTCCACAGAACGGAAAAAAAAAAAAAAAAAAAAAAAAAAAAAAAAAAAAGAAAAGAAGAAGAAAAAGATTTTTCTCCCAAAAATTCATCGAAAAATATGCATGGAAAAAATCCAATAAACATTGAACAAAAAACATTTATCATGGATCATCAATGCATGCAAATTTTTTTCATAAGGGAAATCAAAGGATCCTCCCACTCGGATCCAAAAAAAAAAAGTTTCATAAAACCCTATCAATTCCCCATGGGTTTCCTATTAAACCTTGGATACTCCCATTGGGTCCATTCAAGAAATCAAAACAATAGGGAGGAACCGAGAATCGCGGGAACCTCGGCTCTGATGCTAATTAAGGTAATATTCTATATAATTTTCAATTCTATAATTGATGGGGAAAAATCCTTACTTGGATTCACTTTCTAAAATATAGAATATCTGCAGCGAAAGTAATCTAGATTCCACGTCTTCGTTCCTCCACCAAAACTCCACCGGTGTGATTCCTCAATTACTAGGAAAGGGAATAAATTCCACAACCCAAATGCCGTGTGGAAAGAATGGTAAGGAGATCTAAAGCAAGGAACTCCTTTCCTGCATTTTTAAGAGAGAGGGAGAGAGAGAGATGGGAGCCACCTTTCTCTGGAAAAAATCTCATGCACGAATAATCTTTTTTTATTGTTATCTCTAAGTGATACGGGGTTACAAATATATAATCGTATATTTTGTAACTGCCCTAAAAGTGAATTTCCAACTCTGTCCTTGGGCATACAATTTGTTATTCCCAGATTGACACTGAGAGGGGGGTGCATCAGTGTCTTCAAAAATTCACTTCAATGTGAAGCTTCTTTAATCTCGAAACAAGATTAATTAGAACATTCTCGTAGCTATCAACTGCACAAGGACATGTCCACCACACACCACAATGTGGCTGGGTCTACCAGACAGTGTACCACCACTCTGCAATCAAGGCACTCCAATATGTGCAACAAAGAAAAATAAACAAAAAACGCAATGCACCAGAGTTTACGTGGTTCGGCCAAATTGCCTACATCCACGGAGTAATACCCTACCTAGGGTTTCGTAAATTACTCAATACACTCCTAGATATTTTGACTGCTACAACAGTCCAGGAACACCAATCCCTACTATAGTCTAAAATGCAATTCAGACAAGGGCACCAATCCCAACCCCCTAGACAAGCTCCAACTTGCTAGTTCACAATGTAAACCAATAATTCAAGTTCCCCAAATTACGTTCATGATCTAGGTTCATCATTAAATATAACCTAGAAAATAATCGACAATAACTTGTGAATACGGGTTACCTTAACTTGTGTAAGATGCATGGTAACAATACTTGTTTCTCTTTTTCTCCAACTCCTTTTTTTTCTTTTCAATTTTTTTCAGTTGTCTTTCTTTAAAAAAACCATACAACCATGTTCTCTTCTTTTCTTCTGCTGCTTCTTCTTCCTTCTCTTTCACTTTCTTTCTTGTTTAGCAAAACAAAAGACTTCCTTCAACAACTTCTTATTGTTCAAAAACGCAGTGTTATGAAAAAGTATAACGCAAGTGTATGAGAGGAGTTCAAGAAGATGAAGAAAAATTTATTCCCAAGCTTCAGATCTCCAAAGCCAACCAACGTCTTCTGGTTCGACCTCCACGCTCTTCCCAAGCTCCTCAAAACGTCCTTTTTCTTCTGATGGAGTTTGCTCTCCTTTTATAGATTAGTTAAACTCAGAATTTGAATCAAACTCAGAGTTCCTATCTGACTTAAACAAGGAGTGTTTTGACGTACAAATCGGACTAACTTAGAGATCTCCAATGAACAATCCCACCGTTGGATTTGAAGATCAAGAAGTCGTGAAGCTCTCCTCACAAAATCGGCTCAATCGGACACTGGATGACCATCCGATGAAGAGATTGATCAAAACTGGACAGAGACCCTCAAAAACGGGATTCTTTATGTGAATTGGATTCTTTTTCTCGGAACCTTTTTGTGTGTTGTTGTACCATATCAAAGCCCACTTAAGTTGCCAACAATGACAACACCTTCATTTTAGGCCAATGGAACAACAATCTCCCCCTTTGGGATTGTTGGCAACTCAACCTCCTTTTCTCTTTTCTCTCTCCCTTTGACAACAAGTACAAAGGGTGCTTTGTGCTCCCCCTACCATAGAGCTCCCCCTACATAGACTCTTCCATAGGAGTGCCCACCGCACCTTCCTACCCTATGGAGAGATGATGTTCTATGTATTTTCTCACTTACTCCCCCTTGGAGCCACAACCCCAAGCTTTACTCTTAATCTCTCAAAACTATGTTTGGATAGTGGTTTTGTGAAGATATCAGCCACTTGATTTTTTGTGGGAACAAACTCCAAGCTCACTTCACCTTTTATCACTTTTTCTTTCAAAAGTGATATCTTATATCAATATGCTTGGTCCTAGAATGTTGCACTGGATTCTTGGAGATATTGATAGCACTCATGTTATCACACTTGATAGCTATAGATTTATCACATTTGATGCCAAAATCAGAAATTTGTCTCTTTATCCAAATCACTTGAGTACAGCTGGTTGCAGCTGTTATATATTCAACTTCTGCTGTAGACAAAGATATAGAATCTTGCTTCTTACTATGCCAAGCAACCAAACTTCTCCCCAAGTAGAATGCACCTCCACTAGTGCTCTTTCTGTCATCAATGCTTCCGGCCCAATCTGCATCTGAGAAGGCTGCAAGTGTGAAGTCTTTAGACTTAGGATACCATAACCCATATTCCATAGACCCTTTTAAGTACTTGAAAATCCTTTTCACTGCTTGTTGATGAGTCTCCTTTGGGTTTGCTTGAAACCTTGACACAAGACACATTGCTTGTAAAATGTCTAGTCTTGATGCTGTTAGATATAAGAGACTCCCAATCATAGATCTATAGTGAGTTTGATCAACTGAGGGGGACTCATCACTTGAGCTCAACTTGCATCCAACCACCATAGGAGTTCCCACTGGTTTGCAATCTTCCATCATGAATTTCTTGAACATTTCCTTAACATACTTTATTTGAGATATGAATATGCCACTTGCCATTTGATTTACTTGTAAACCCAAGAAGTAGGATAACTCTCCAAGCATGGACATTTCAAATTATGTACTCATCTTCATTGCAAAACCTTGACAAACTTCATCACAGTGACCTCCAAAGATGATGTCATCCACATACACAACAACTACCAATTTACTACAATCTTCAGCCATGACATAGAGGTTGCTGTCCACGGTTCCTTTCCTTAAACCTAATTGTAGCAAGTAAGTGTCAAGTCGTGAATACCAAACTCTTGTTTCAAACCATATAATGCTTTCTTGAGTTTGCATACCATATTTGGATCATCACTTATTTCAAATCCATCCGGCTGCTCAATGTAGACTTGTTTTTCTAAATCACCATTTAGAAAGGCTGATTTAACATCCATTTGATAAACTTTAAACTCCTTAAAGGCTGCCAAAGCTAGGAACATTCTAATGGATTCCAACCTTGCCACTGGAGCAAAAGTTTCATCAAAATCTATCCCTTCTACTAGAGCATATCCCTTACACACCAATCTGGCCTTGTTTCTGACAACTTGCCCTTCTTCATTCATTTTATTTCTAAATACCCACTTGGTGCCAATAACATTCTTATCAGTTGGTCTAGGAACTAGTTCCCAAGTGTTGTTCTTTTCAATTTGGTCAAGCTCTTCATTCATTGCTTTCATCCAATTTTCATCTTTTTCATGGACTGACTTGGGCTCTTCTTGAGATATCAGTGAGAAAGTAGTCTTCTTTTTCTTTAGCTTTCTTGTTTGTATCCCTTCATCTAATGTGCCAATGATTTGATCAGGAGGATGCACTTTGTTCCATTTGTTATCCTTGGGTCTTCCATCTCTTTCTGGTTCAACATCAGACTCATGTTCATCGGACTCTACTCCATGTGGAGTCTCATTTTCAAACTCTTCATTATCTTCAACATTGTCCAAGGTCGAGTCCTCAGTTGCAACAAATTTGGGATGAGGTAGATTTTCATCTATCTTCACATCTGAGCTTTCTACACCTTTTCGAAGTCTTTTGTTGAAGCACCTGTATGCCTTGCTTTTAGAAGAATACCCCAAAAAGATACCTTCATCAGCCCTGTCATCAAACTTTCCCAAATTTTCTTCCTTTCTCTTGATGAAACATTTGGACTCAAAAACATTAAAATGCTTCACAGTTGGCTTCCTGCTGTACCACATTTCATATGGAGTTTTTTGATTTATTTGGTCCCACCATGCACTTGTTTAAGATGTAGACTGAACTGTAGACTCCTTCTCTCCAAAACATTTTTGATATATTACTTTCAGAGAGAATTGTTCTTGCCGTCTCTTGAACAGTTCGATTCTTTCTTTCCACTACTCCATTTTGTTGTGGAGTCCTAGCAGCTGAATGTTGGATTTTTATGCCATGCTCACTACAAAATTCTAAAAATTTTCTCCATGTATATTCCTTACCTTGATCTGATCTTAGGCATTTTATAGTCTTCCCTGTTTCATTTTCAACTAGCTTCTTGAAAGCTATAAAGCTATCCAATGCTTGTGTCTTCTCTTTTAGAAAGGATACCCAAGTCATTCTTGTGCATTCATCAATGAAAATCATGAAGTACCTTTCTCCTCCAAAAGCTTCTGTTCTCATAGGACCACATAAGTCAGTGTGAATTAAATCAAGGGAGTTGCATATGTGATACTCCTTGGGCTTGTAAGTGGCTCTAGTTTGCTTCCCTTTTTGACATGGACCACATACATGATTTGAAGGCCTTTTAATCTTTGGAAGATCTCTCACAACTTCCCTTTTACTGAGCTTGGCAAGATTCTTGAAATTTATATGCCCCAATCTCCTATGCCATAACAAGCTTTCATCCTCTTGACTCACCATGCACCTGTTTGATAAGACATATAAGTTTCCGGTTGTTCTGGTTCCTAAAGCCACTGCTTTGCCATTTTTTGGCTTCTTGATTTCACAACCTTCTTTAGTGAAAAGAACTTCATATCCACCATCACAGATTTGGCTCACACTAAGAAGATTGTGTTTGAGCCCACTCACATATAGAACATTATTGGATTTTAACTTTCCTTCATCCAGCTTAACTGAGCCTCTACCTTCAATCTTGGCCCCATCATTGTTGCTGTTGTGGGGAGCTAAGGTCCCGAGTCCCCATCTCGGGAGAGAGAGGCACCCCCGTGGGCGGGTGCATCTTTTCCCTCTTAAAAGGTCCCGAGGACCTCATTCGGGAGAGATATCTCCCTCTTGGGATGGCTCACCTCATCCTTGAAGAAGGTCCCGAGGGCCTCATTTGGGAGAGAGACCTCCCTCTTGGGATGGCTCACCTCATCCTTGAAGAAGGTCCCGAGGGCCTCACTCGGGAGAGAAACCTCCCTCTTGGGATGGCTCACCTCATCCTTGAAGAAGGTCCCGAGGGCCTCATTCGGGAGAGATACCTCCCTCTTGGGCAGGCTCATTTCTTCGTTGGAGAAGGGTCTCGAGTGCCACACTTGGGAAAAATATATATCTATATCCAACTCTAGCATTTCTCAGAAGACTCTCTTGACCAAGTCAAGAAGAGTTAGTTACGCATAAACACTCAGCATATCTATTCCGAGAATTGGGGAGGTGAGTCAGCATAACGGCTCTATCAGGTGCAACAAAGAAGGAGCCGTTATTCCACTACTCCACTCACTCCTCAACTATCGATCCGGAACTTAAGGAATCGCCGCCTCTAGGTAACCTCTATATAAACCCACCTCCTACATGGAGAAAGGTACGAGAACTTTCATCTGAATAATTACTCATTACGTTCTTGAGAACTCTCTCAAGAACTCTTATTGTTGCCTAGGCTGACTTGAGCGTCGAAGGCGGTTCCCCGGCCAAAACTAGGCCGGACCGTTCTTGCTTTCTTTGTATGTGCAGGCATCCCAGTTATTCCAACTTGGCTGGAGAGCTCTTAAGGTGGTCATCTTAATATCCGGCCCTCGAAGAATTTCTAGACGCAACAAATTGGCGCCGTCTGTGGGAAACGTTGCAGAAAGTCATGACAAGACGTACCAAACCTCAGGTGACAAGTTCTCAAATTCTCACTCGAGCGAGAGAAAGGGAGATAGAAAACGGACGTGTTGAAGAACAAACTCTCCCTTCTCTAGATCGACAAATTCCTATTCCAGAGGAAGGTCAAGAAGGAGTTCCAGAGAATCCCCCGTTAACTATTCCAACTCCATTTGGAGAAGGCAGTTCTAGTCAACCTCCAATTCCAGCGACAGTGGCCGATTTGCAGAATATGCAAAGAGAAGTCCAACAACAAATGTTGGAACTCCAAGGAGTTGTTCGAGGCTTAGTCCATCAAATCGGGGTACCATCCGGACCCCCTAGAAATTCCCATGAGGAACGAAGGCGTTAAGCCGTCCGTCAGACTCCGGATAGGCAACGTCCGATGAATGAGGAAAGGAGAAATCCCAGAATACCAAGGCGACCAGCCGAACGAGTTGGAGAAAGATCTCAAGGAGTGCATATTGAAGAGCCACGTCCCCGAGAGGATCGGTCGAGGGGAAGTGTGTTCCACCGTTTGGCTAGGCTTAGGCATACTCAAGATTTACCCAGAAAAGGGCGCAGAAATGAAGGAGTTCGGGAGCAAGAAGGCGAAAGCCACGGAAGAGTCCATTCTAGATCTAATGACCCGAGAGGGACGGTTAGTCAGTATGGATCTTCTCATGGACCAACTTCCCAATAGTCTGATCTCGGAAGTGTTCGGTCTCCGCAAGAGCGTCAAGAGGCGCATGGTCTCGGGAGAAGATTAGATGCCATGGAGAGACGGCTTGATGATCGGGACCTGGATGACGACTATGACGTGGTTGACAGAGAACCCTTCTTAGAAGAAGTTATGAGAGCACCTCTTCCACCGAACTTTATCATGCCGACATTTACTCCCTATGAAGGTAAGTCCAATCCTCGAGAATATATTAGTTATTTTAAATCTGTCATGGCTGTTATTGGCCGAGAAGATGAGCTATTATGCCGAACTTTCCCGGCATCTCTCAAAGGCCCGGCGATAAAATGGTTTTCTAGCCTACCGCCAAGATCCATCCAAAACTTTCGAGAACTTGGGAGAAAATTTATTGCCCGATTCCGAAGTTGCATCGGGAGTAAGAAGACAGCAGATAGACTTTTTGTCATTAGGCAGAAACCAAATGAGTCCGTTCGGGACTATCTTCTCAGATTCGATAAAGTAGCTATTGAGGTTGAAGAATTGGATGATACGATGGCGTACAATGCGCTATGGAGTGGAATAACCCAAAGACGTTTGCTTGAGGTATTGCTTCAAGATAAGCCGAGGACTTATGGAGCACTTCTTAAGAAATGCCAAAAGCAAGCAACGGTTGCAGAAGTTATCGAAGCCTGAGAAGAGTCCACAAGAGGGATGAAGGAAAAGAAGAATTATGGAGAAAGAGGTAAGAATTCAAATGCTTGGGCGAAAGATGATAAAAAGGGAGGTTGGAAAGAAAGACTCGCCAATGGGGACTTTACACCTCTTAATACCAAGAGGTCAGAAATTCTGTTACAGATCAGAGATAAAGAAAACTTGAAGTGGCCTGGTAAGATAAAAGCCCGACCCAAAGATAGGAATATGACGAAGTATTGCCGTTTCCACAAGGACTATGGCCACCATACGGATGAGTGTAGAAATCTCAAGGTCGAGATCGAGAAGCTCATCCAAGTAGGACATCTTGAAAAATATCTTCAGAAGAGCCAACAAGACCGAGAGAAGTCCCCGCCTAGATCAACAAAAAGACTCAGATCCAAAAGTCCCGAGAGGGCAGATAAAAATCCCGAGAAGAAACCCGACACTCGGGAGTTTTCCCCCATTTACATTGTTTTGGGAAATCTGACGGAAGAATCCATTAAGAAGGCGAAGCAAAAGGCACGGTTCGTTGGATCGATGCAGTTGCCAAGAAAACGAAGAAATGCCTTATGCCCAGATCCAATAACTTTCACCGATGAAGATCTCAAGGGCGTCACTTCTCCTCACGACGATGCTATAGTTATCAAAGTGAAATTGGCAAATCGAGAAGTTCACCGAGCTCTTGTGGACACGGGATCTTCCACTGACTTACTATCTTATGAAGCATTTAAGAAATTGAAGTTTCAGGACGAGATGATGACTCCATGCGGGACTCACTTATATGGGTTCGCCGGGTTGTCCGCCATATCCGAAGGGACCATCCAATTGGATCTAAGGATCGGGACCTCCCCTCGGGATGCAGTCGTCCAAGCAACATTCATGGTGGTTCGGGACCTTTCAGCTTACAACGTCTTACTCGGGGGGCCAACTCTTAATGCCTAGGGGCGGTGGTTTCTCCAACACATATGAAGTTGAAGTTTCCAACCACAGCGGGAGTCGGGGAGTGCTCTTCAGATCAGCGACTCTCCAGACAATGTTATGTGAATTATCTTAAGAAAGTCAAAAAAGCTGAGAGATCGAGTAATACAATGAGTATTGAAATTCGGGATGACCGGGATGAAGAAGCTATGCAGAGAGCCGAACCAGTCGAAAAACTTGAGCGAATTCAACTTCATCCGGATCTTCCCGAGAGAGGGACTATGATCGGTTCGGAACAACCTACAGAATTCAAGGAAGAACTCACCGAGTTTCTCCAAAACAACCTAGATGTATTCGCGTGGTCGGCCGAAGACATGCCCGGAATAGATCGAAGAGTTGCAGAACATAGCTTATGGATCAGGGACGATGCAATTCCAATGATCCAAAGAAGAAGGAATTGTTCACTCGAGAAACATGCTGCCATCAGAACCGAAGTGGAGAAACTAGAGCAATCGGGTTTTATAAAACCCATAGAATGCCCAACTTGGTTGGCGAATGTAGTCATGGTGAAGAAAGCCAACGGCAAATGGAGAATGTGTACGGATTACACAGATTTGAATAAGGCATGCCCCAAGGATTGCTATCCACTTCCCCGGATCGACCTTTTGATCGACGCCACAGCAGGACATGAAGTATTGAGCTTCATGGACGCTTACTCGGGATACAATCAGATTATGATGAATCCCAAGGACGAGAGGGATACGGCCTTCATGACGGATCGAGAAAGTTACTTTTATAAAGTAATGCCCTTCGGATTGAAGAACGCTGGGGCCACTTATCAGAGAATGGTAAACAAAGTCTTCAAAGACCAAATAGGAAGAAATATGGAAGTATATGTGGATGATATGCTCATAAAGAGTATCGTCCGAAGAAGTCATCTGGAAGATCTTGAAGAAGTCTTTGATACTTTAAGAACATACCAGATGAGGCTAAATCCGGAGAAATGTGCTTTTGGAGTTTCTTCCGGAAAATTCCTTGGGTTTATGGTATCCCAACGAGGAATTGAGGCAAACCCGAAGAAAATCAAAGCCTTGCTCGAGATGGAGTCACCGAGGACGGTTAGAGACATCCAATGCCTAACTGGAAGAGTAGCAGCTTTAAACAGATTTATCTCACGATCGGGTGAGAAATGTTTGCCTTTCTTCAAAGCTCTTAAAGAGCTCAGGAAGGCAAAGGATACCTTATGGACCGATGAATGTCAGAAAGCGTTCGAGAAGTTGAAGGAGAAGCTCGGGACTCCACCTCTCTTAGCCTGACCTTCAACAGGAGAACAATTATTCACATACTTAGCCATTTCTCCAGCGGCAGTAAGCGCGGTCTTAGTAAAAGAAGAAGGTACTTCACAAAACCCTATCTATTTCATAAGTCATGTTTTAATAGATGCCGAGACACGATATCCTGATGTGGATAAACAAGCCTTAGCACTTGTAATCGCATCTCGGAAACTCAGACCATACTTCCAAGCTCATCCAATTGTAGTCTTGACCAACTTCTCGTTGAAGAAGATACTACAGAAACCAGACTTAGCCGGAAGAATGGTCACATGGGCTATTGAGTTAAGCGAATATCAAATTGAGTACAGAACTCGTCCAGCCATAAAGGGACAAGTTCTGGCTGACTTTATTCTTGAGAATAGCATGCCTAGTTTGGGAGTAGAAAATTCACCCGGTCCAGAGTTATGGACTTTGCATGTTGACGGCTTGAGCAACTCTTCGGGGAGTGGAGCAGGGCTAATGCTTATCAGCCCGGATGGATTCACTATTCATTATGCTTTAAGATTCAACTTCAAAGCCTCTAATAATGAGGCCAAGTATGAAGCCCTACTAGCAGGACTAAGACTTGCCCGAGCCCTAAGAGTCTGAGAATTGGAAGTCCGAAGCGACTCTCAGTTGATCGTGAATCAAGTTCGTGGCGTGTATGAGGCAAAGGAAACAAGAATGGCAAATTACTTAGCCAAAATTGATGATTGTCGCCATTATTTCGATCATCTTGAAATAAAGCAAATTCCGAGAAAGGAAAATGAAGTAGCAGATGAGTTATCGAAGTTGGCTTTATCCAAATATTCGACCTTAGGCTCAGCCGTTTATATTGAACAGTTAGAAATTCCTAGCATTCGGGAGGTCGAGGCGATGGATATTGAAGAAGAGCATAGTTGGATGAGCCCAATTATAGCATATTTGAAGAATGATATCCTCCCAGAAGACGTCAAGGAAGCTAAGGCAGTTAAAAATCAAGCAACGAAGTTCACCATTATTGAAAAACAGCTTTATAAAAGATCAGTCACACAGCCCCTTCTAAAGTGTGTTGGCCTTTCTCAAGCCCAATATGCCTTAGCCGAGGTACACGAAGGAATATGTGGAGCGCATATGGGAGGTCGGGCTTTGGCCCATAAAATAATACGCCAAGGCCTTTATTGGCCGAATATTCAAAAGATGCCGTGGACTATGTCAGAAAATGCAAGCAATGTCAACTTCATGCATCTGTTCCGAAGACTCCGGCTGTCCCTCTTACATCTGTCTCCAGTCCGATTCCCTTCGCCATGTGGGGAATGGATCTGGTGGGAAAGCTCCCTAAGGCCACCAACAATAGAGAATATTTGGTCGTGGCAATCGACTATTTCACTAAGTGGGTGGAAGCCGAACCTCTCTCATCCATTACTGAGAAACAAATGGAGAAGTTCTTTCAAGAAAGGATCATCTACAGATTTGGAATTCCAAAGATCCTTGTGACCGACAATGGAAAGCAATTTATCGGAGTTGGCTTCAAGAATTTTTGTGAAAGATATCACAGCGAGCATAGAACATCATCCGTGGCGTATCCGCAGAGCAATGGGCAAGTTGAAATAACCAATCGGACGCTTTTGGATGGAATAAAGAAGCGTTTGGAGACAAGTCGAACCAAATGGGTGGAAGAATTACCAAGCGTCCTTTGGTCATATCGCACCATGGCCAGAACTCCTACGGGAGAAACACTTTTTCGGCTAGCCTACGGCACAAAAGCACTTGTCCCAGTAGAGGTATTGGCAGAATCAAAAAGATATACAGACTTCAATGAAAAAGCAAACGAAGAAGGCTTGAAGAGCAATCTTGATCTAATAGACGAAGTGCGGAGCATGTCAGAATACCGAAATCACAGATATCAGAACCGAGTAGCTGAATATTTCAATGCTCGAGTAAAAAATAGAAGACATCGTGCGGGTGACTTAGTGCTCCGCAAAGTTGCGGCATCAGACCCAAGAAACCAAGGCAAGCTCTCACCCACATGGGAAGGGCCATATCTTGTCGAACAGAAGACGAAACCAGGGACATACAAGCTAAAAAGCTTAGCCACGGGCGAGACAATTGATCGAACTTGGAATTCCATGAATCTTCGAAAATTCTATCAGTAGAGTTAATCTAGATATGTAGCATTTGCAACCAAGTCAAAAGATCATTTGATTCTCAATAAAGTCTATGTCTCCATTTTTGACATCCTTTTTCTTGAAAAGAAAGTTATAGCGAAGAAGACGCGAGCATTTCTTCACGAGAACCCAAAAGCGTTCTTACGAAGAGCCCAGGAGAATTCTTGATAAGCTTAAGAACCCAGGAGCGCTCTTCAAGTCAACGAAGAACCCAAGATAGTTCAAAGGCGTTACACTCGGGACCTCACTCGGATAGCCACTCGGGAGAAATACCCCACCTCTTATGAAAGTCCAATGCAGACTCTCATAAGATGGAATTATTCTAAGGCGTTACACTCGGGACCTCACTCGGGTAGCCATTCGGGAGTATTTCCCCACCTCTTATGAGAGTCCACCTCACTCGGGTAGCCATTAGGGAGAAATCCCCCACCTCTTATGAAAGTCCAATGCAGACTCTCATAAGATGGAATTATTCTAAGGTGTTACACTCGGGACCTCACTCGGGTAGCCATTCGGGAGTATTTCCCCACCTCTTATGAAAGTCCAATGCAGACTCTCATAAGATGGAATTATTCAAAGGCGTTACACTCGGGACCTCACTCGGGTAGCCACTCGGGAGAAATCCCCCACCTCTTATGAAAGTCCAATGCAGACTCTCATAAGATGGAATTTATCTAAGGCGTTACACTCGGGACCTCACTCGGGTAGCCATTTGGGAGTATCTCCCCACCTCTTATGAAAGTCCAATGCAGACTCTCATAAGATGGAATTATTCAAAGGCGTTACACTCGGGACCTCACTCGAGTAGCCACTCGGGAGAAATCCCCCACCTCTTATGAAAGTCCAATGCAGACTCTTATAAGATGGAATTATTCTAAGGCGTTACACTCGGGACCTCACTCGGGTAGCCATTCGGGAGTATTTCCCCACCTCTTATGAAAGTCCAATGTAGACTCTCATAAGATGGAATTATTCAAAGGCGTTACACTCGGGACCTCACTCAGGTAGCCACTCGGGAGAATTTCTCCATCACTTATGAATTTCTCCGACACATGAGATACATTTATCTCCAAGACCTTCATAAGGGACCATATTCGGGACCATCTGGAATAAAGGCTCGGGAGAAATCAAAACATCATCAACCCTAAGGCATTACGCTAGGGGAGTGACTCGGGAAGACACTCGGGACTAGTCAACAAAGAAGCTTAATGCCTCAGTTTGAAGAAAACAATTACAAGTTACTATTCAAAACATTTGGCCACAAGGACCAATATTACAGAAAGCGCAAAGTTGCGCAAAATTCAACACTATTTATAAAAAATTCAAGAGCAAAAGTTCAAATATTCAAAGTCTTCAAAGTTTCTCAGAAACGGAAGCAAGAAAAGGTCGAAGTCTTTCAATTCTCAGGAGGATTCCCAAATTTGGGAAGATTGTCTTCACCAAGCCCATCGCCACCAGGAGTTTCTTTCTCAAGACTCCCTCGAGAGCCCACCTCTTGATCGTCATCAACATAGAGAAAAGGATCGGGAGGGCTGAAAGGTTCTTGGTAGTCAATCCCTTCGGGTACGGCTCTTTCAAGAGTCTCATAAACTCTACCGTCTAGCATTCTGGCTAATTCCTTCGGGTTAGGAATATCTACTCGTCGGAGAACAGCAGTAAAAGCATCATTAAGCCCGAGGCGGTAGGTAGAAGTAGAGAGAGCCACCTGGAGTTTCTTGAACTGAGAAGTGCCGAGGTAAGAGGTGATGATCTCTTTCTGGACAACCTTGGGCACCTCATCGGCACTGACGGGAAGTTTACCAGCTCGGACTTCTTCGCGAAGTTGCATGGCAATAGCCTCCATCTCAGCTTTCTCGCGCTTCAACTTCTCCTTTTCTTGAAGGGCCTCTTCCAAATTTTCCTTGGCCTTAGAAAGTTCCTCCTTAAGAGCTGCCTTGCTTCTGGATATCTCCTTTAGTTTCAAGCTCCTTTCTTCGTCCCGTTTCTTCAGAGACCCAATAGTCTTGATAGACTCAGAGAGGTCGGCGACACTTTCGCTCCTCATCTGCCTTCAGCTCTCGAAGCTGATCCTTCAAATGCTCGGAATGAATCATGTACTCGCCCATGTAATGCGTCCCTCCAGAGAACAACCTGAAGAAAATACGGAATACCATGTTACAGAAATCACTTGGAGAACTATAAAGGACTAAGGACGGAGAATTACCTGTAGGCGTTGGCATAGAATTTGTCATTTGGAAGATCCTTTAGATGCTTGCGGTCCGAAGGGATCATCCCCTCAAGAAGCCAAGACCTGGCAGCATTAGAGTCCCCCAGCACTGTGTCGGATGAGGTCAGATCCCATCCAGGAACGAAAATAGGGGACTTTCGGGAGTCCTCCTCTACAGCCTTCTCACTATCCCGAGGCCTCTTCAAAGGCCTGCCCGAGCGGCTGGATGGAGACGCTTGGGGAACACTTATCTCGGGAGGCCCTCCTCCCAGAGAGGAACTCTTCCTAGCAGTCTTCTTGCCCGAAGGCTTGGACGAGCCAGGAGCGCCGAGAGCTTGGACGGCGGGACCAGTTTCTGTGGCACTACCTTTCTTCACTGGCTTCCGGGCGAAAGCCTCTTTGATATTCCCAGTGGTAAGTGCCCGAAGAGCGTCGATGTCCAATTTGCTAGACACTGCGACAACAAAAGAAGAAAGTCAGAAAGTGCGAAGATAAGAAAAATATACAAAATTGAAGAATATCAATGAAGAAGGGGCTCACCCGGAGAAAAGCCCCACAACTAAAGAGCAGATGGATACTCAGATAAATATCCGTGAACTGCGGCTGAATCTCCGCCAACTTGGATGATCTTTTCTAAAGCCGCTTCTTCGGTGGTGGATAACTCAATGAGATTATTGAGTTCTTTAAGATCAGACTTAGATTTCTTCACAAAAGTAGTTGGGAATGGCGGGCGGAACGGGGGCTGGCAGAAGAAAAAGTGATGTCTCCACCCCTTGGTGGAGGTAGGCATAGACCCCAGCAAAATGATGTTGCCCGACCAATCCACAGTGTCGGTTGCCCAACGAAGAAGAGAGAGCCAACCCCCTTTTGATTGACTCTTAACTTCAAAGAAACGTTGAAGAAGGGGGAATGTTGGTTTGACTCCAACATTATGACAGAAACCAACAAAGCAGGAAACATTTCTCCAACTATTTGGAATAAGGTTGGACGGAGAAATTCCGTAATGAACTAGAAGGTCTTCAATAATTTTTTGAACTGGAAGGCGAAGACCTCCTAAGAAACCATCATAATAAAGGGAGAGGGCCCCATTCGGGGGCTCTCCAACTCGACTAGAGGAAGATGAGAGCTGGAAGAGATAATTCTTTGGAATTTCACAGAAATCCCTGAGACGCTGGAGATGATTTGGGTTGAGATCTCCGGGATAGAATTCGAGACCCGAAGACTTGAGATCATAGTCAATGTGAGAAGGCGTCTTGGGTTTGTTCCTTTCTTCGAGAGCTGCCTCTTCGGAAAGCAACTCAGAAAGAATAAAAGGTGGCCAGCGATTGCGGCAATCCTGAGGACGAGAAAGGGGTGGGCGAGGCGAATAATGTCTCTGACTCACTCGGAATTTACCAGGAGATTGATTAATACTATCAACCTCCTGCTCATCCGAAGAATCCACAGAAGGACCAAGGTTGACTAAGTCCGTTCCTAAATCGGAGCATAGAGGTTCTTGGTCAAGAGGGTCATCCCTGGCTAAGTCAGCAGTTACTCTCACAATACGAGAGTTAGAAGAACCTGAGAAAGCATCTTCACTGGAATAATGCATGGATTGGATTCGGGAAGACGACTCGGGACTGGAGATCTCAGCAGTCGAGACCTCCAGTCGGGAGGGGGCTCGGGCTATATCCTTGCCTCTTCTTAAATTATCCATAATGCAGAAATGACAAAGGAAAGAAATGAAGAAAAGTTAGAGAAAACTTACTGGTTTGAAGATTGGAATAACGAGTTGGAGAAAGCAAGCAACGCGATGGGGGGACTTCGAGAGGAGTTTGCAAGCAAAAAATTGAAAATGAGGATTGAACCTCTATTTATAGTGAGGAGGAGGAAGATGAAGAGACACATCCAACGGCTGTAAATCAAGCAAGGTGACGGTTGAGATCTGGCACATGAAAGGTCGCGATCCAACGACCAACAATGAACAGACACAACAGTTGAGATTGAGGGACTCAAGATCTCAATCAAACGGCCCTTGATCGATTATCTCAACGGTTGAGATAACGTGACCGTTGGCATATCAGGAGCTGCAATAAATGTTAATTATCACAATGGTTTGGAGTTACAAAGGCCTCGAATAATGATTATTCAAGACGACGTCTTAAAGTTTCTCCAAGAAAAAAGGAAATTTTTTAAGAAGTCTGGGAGTAACATTCCATACGTTCGAGAAGTCAATCGCACGGAATGGGGGGCTCTGTTGTGGGGAGCTAAAGTCCCGAGTCCCCATCTCGGGAGAGATATCTCCCTCTTGGGATGGCTCACCTCATCCTTGAAGAAGGTCCCGAGGGCCTCATTCGGGAGAGAAACCTCCCTCTTGGGATGGCTCACCTCATCCTTGAAGAAGGTCCCGAGGGCCTCACTCGGGAGAGAAACCTCCCTCTTGGGATGGCTCACCTCATCCTTGAAGAAGGTCCCGAGGGCCTCATTCGGGAGAGATACCTCCCTCTTGGGCAGGCTCATTTCTTCGTTGGAGAAGGGTCCCGAGTGCCACACTTTGGAAAAATATATATCTATATCCAACTCTAGCATTTCGCAGAAGACTCTCTTGACCAAGTCAAGAAGAGTTAGTTACGCATAAACACTCAGCATATCTATTCCGAGAATTGGGGAGGTGAGTCAGCATAACGGCTCTATCAGGTGCAACAAAGAAGGAGCCGTTATTCCACTACTCCACTCACTCCTCAACTATCGATCCGGAACTTAAGGAATCGCCGCCTCCAGGTAACCTCTATATAAACCCACCTCCTACATGGAGAAAGGTACGAGAACTTTCATCTGAATAATTACTCATTACGTTCTTGAGAACTCTCTCAAGAACTCTTATTGTTGCCTAGGCTGACTTGAGCGTCGGAGGCGATTCCCCGGCCAAAACTAGGCCGGACCGTTCTTGCTTTCTTTGTATGTGCAGGCATCCCAGTTATTCCAACTTGGCTGGAGAGCTCTTAAGGTGGTCATCTCAATATCCGGCCCTCGAAGAAGTTCTAGATGCAACAGTTGCCAAATCTAACTGAACCACCTTTCAATACATCAAGGCTTGAGAACCTATTCTTGTCACCTGTCATATGTGTGGAACACCCACTATCAAGAATCCAAGGTGCCTCACTACTATGAGCCTTGAAAGTTGTTTGAACTACCAAGGAATTTATCATTTTTCCTTTTTGTCCTTTCTCAACCCAAACTGCTTTATCTGATACATCAATAGGTTCCCTCGGTTTTCCTTAATTGTTTGTGCATGTCTTTGAGCTAGTTTTTTGGGAAGGTTTATCTCCTTCTGTGAAGGAAGAGCAGTCCAACAATACCTTGCAATATGTCCCAACTTGAAACACCTGAAGCATTCTATTTTAACCTTATCCAATGGAGCAAATCTGTTTATGTTGTTGAATGCCACAACCTTGTTTTGTCTTCTACAGTTTGCCACTTTATGTTCAAAGTTGTTGCATCCATAACAATACCCATTAAAGCCTTGACCATTAAATATTTTATGATAAGCTCCAATATAGCCTTCTTTACTCATCTTTGGCTTGGTCTTCCCAATATATGTATTCTTTTGGTGCTCCTCATCAAGACTCATTGGATTTGTTGTATTTCTATTTCCATTGGTCTTATTTACATTTGAACATTCCCCCTTTGAGTATCCAAGACCAGTTTTAATATGAGGTGACCTCTGAACACTCAAGATCTCATCTAGTACCTTATCTCTTCCCCAAGTAGAAGTAAAATGAGTAGTCACTGTCACTTGATTTTCAACTGTCTTGTCCTTAAAGTTCAATGTAACTGGAGTGGATGATGTGGTAGCTTCTAAATAACTCCTCTTTTATTCTCCTTCAAGTTCTGATCTTAACCTTCCAACTTCTTTCTCAAGTTCTTCACACTCTTTACACTTGAGAGAGAGGCAAGATGATGAGTCATTTATAACATGCTCCAATTCACTAATTGTGACAGTCAACTCCTTGATTGTTATCTCAGAATTTTCAAGTTGATTCTTCATTTCTCTAATTTTCTTCCTTTCCTTTTTGAAATCAAGCAAGGTAGAGTACAACTCACCAACATAATCAATTTCACCTTCAGTGTCTTCATTATCATCAGACTTTCTTTAGTTTGAGGTGATTCATCATCTTCAATAGCCATAAATAAAACCTCATCAGTTGAGTCATTGTCTTCATCTGATTCTTCTTCAGAGGAGTAGCATTCATTCTTAGTCAAAAGACTTCTCCTTTTGAAATGGCTTTTCTTTTTCTTTGGTAAGAATTTTTTCTTTCCCTTCCTATCATTTCTCTCTTCCTCTTCATCTTCCTCTTCATCTATGTTTCCTCTCTTAGGACATTTAGAGGCAAAGTGTCATATTCCACCACAATTGAAGCACTTAAAAGGTGCTTTCCCCTTGTGTTTACCTGTTCATTTCTTAAACTTTCTAGCTAAGTAAGCTATAAGTTCATCATCAAAGTCTTCAGATTCTTTTTCTTCTTTGACCCTTAGCTTCTTCATTGCTTTGAATGCTTGCTTCCTTTTCTGTGAACTTGCCCTTTTCAGTTCTCATCTCATAGGTTTTAAGTGTTCCATGTACTTCATAAAGAGTGATTGTATCCAAGTCTTTGGCTTCTACAATGGCCGAGACTTTTGAGTCATATTTGGGAAGCACAGATCGGAGAATCTTCTGACATATCACAGAATTTTCAATTTTTTCTCCAACTCCTCTGATGGAGTTTACAACCTCATTTACTTTGACCATGTAGTTGTCTATGTCTTCTTTTTCAGTCATCTTAAGACTTTCAAATTGTGCTCTGAAGATTTGCAGTTTGGCTTTCTTAACTTTGATGTCCCCTTCATAGATGCTTATCAACCTGCCCAAGACTACTTTAGCTATAATATCCAGCCCTATTCTAACCTTGACCCTGACCCGGATCCACTGTTGTATTCAGGTCCGAGGACCCGAAGTGGTGGAAGAAGAGATTTATGGACCATTCTGATTGATGATCATGATTCGGAGACCGAGCCCATGGACACTGACAATGATACCCCTTGCTTAAATGCATTGTCAGTGTTTAAGGAAAGTCTGTGCATCGGAGAAGATTAATGTGGTTGATGTACCAAATGACCTCCTGTGCACAATCCGAAGGTATTCCCCGAAACTAGACTTCTTGATTGAATTGTGGAAGAAAACCTCACTCAATTTGACCTTGTATAGCCTTTCAAATCCCTACTTGAAGTTGCTGTTCTAAACCTGAGTTTTCTGCTGAAAATATTTTGTTCGATCATTTTGGTCGATACCATCGACCAAGGACCATCGACCAAAATCTCCCAGTCTGCCAAGTTAATGATTCCATGGAATATTCCTTTTCTATTTAATATGACCTCGAGCCTTGAGCCTTTTGCAATCATTTTTCTCACCTGGGAACGTGGGGAGAGCTTCCCAAAGCAGCTCCTTGGTTAGTGTGAAGGGTATCTCATCAAAGACACTTAGTTTATCATTGATTATTGTCTTCATCTTCCACACTAAGGTATGACTTCTCCTTCCACTCTCTACCCTACCATTTTCTACTCTTTTCTATTGTCATCTTGCTGATGAGACATTTGGAATGGTGTTGCAACCTTGCAACCACCACTCCAAGTGCCTACTCATGCTCAATCCATGATTCCCTTAGCCATTCATTGATGCTAATGCTTATATCTCATGCCTAGCATATGTATTCCATGATTTACCTATTAACATCATACCATTTGATATCAAACTGAGCTATAGAGTATATTATGTTCATGTTTAACATTGCCATATTATTCCAATCGAATTTCTATTAGTTCCTCTAGCTATTGCATGCTATTCCTCATCAATGCAATCAATTCCAACTCATGCCATGATGTTTATCACTTGAACTTGATAGCTCAAATTGGGGCTTTTTAATTGGACCATTGGATTGGGTTAATTCCTTGATTTATAGTGTCCTACTACTGTTGTTAAGTATGCCTCCAAGTTTCAGATTGATCCGAACACGGAAGACTCATTTCGAGACCAAAATCCCCAAAATCCACTATTCTGCCCGAGGACAATTTTGGTCGATACCATCGACCAAGACCATCGACCAAAGTTGTTCTTGACAAACAACCTTGGTCGATTTTGACCCAAATGACATCCGATCTTCCTGACTTCTTTTCTAACTTATTATTGATGTTTGTTTAGGGCCTTAACAATTCTATTGGACTATTCTTGGTATTCTCAATTCATCATCAACTCATCCAAGGTAAGGATGGTTATATTTATAAACCTATAAGTCATCAAATATTGAACTGTGCTTTATTCAAAGAATGAAATCCCTAAATTTCTTTCAATCATTATGAGACTGTTACATATGTGTTAGAACAGTAACATTTAAATCTTTATACTTTTGTTGTGTTACTTTATCATTTTGATTTGCTTATGTTTATAATGATTCGTTTCAATATCATGATTTGATTACTATTATGAATATGCATTGGATGCATGAGAAATGATGAGATTGGATGTGTGATTGCTTACGTATGACTTGGGATTGGAGGGTGTCCTACTGACACTTTTGTCCTTGGGCATCGGAGGGAATAGTATGGGATGTTCTCCGATGGGGCCTATCGACACTCTCCCGAGTTATTGGATGACATACATAGGATTGTCTAGTTGTGTGGCTAGGTTCATCCTTGTCGTGTCAGACCCGAATCGAAAGGGCATTGAGACCGAACAACCCGTGGTAGTGTATGGTTGGATGGGCGCTCTAGGCCGGTAACCAATCCGGTAGGGGACATAAACCATGCTACGGATACCTGAAAGACGCCATTTATTGGTAGAGTTGCATATGGATAGACTTGGGCTCACGGGCGCTCAAGACCGGTAACCAATCCATGAGAGGACGTGAGAGCTTCCCGTTTACTATATGTGGATGACCAATAGGGTTGATGAGTCCGAAATCCGGGATTTCGGTGACTCCAGTGTCAAGGATATTGGAAAGGATCGCCGGGGGCGAGGAATGGACGTATCTGAATCTGACTTGACCGACTGAGTAGATGACTTGCATTGGGCTAGGCTTTACTGTGACATGCGCCAGTACTTGACCAAATGGTGATGTGAGAGAGCGGTGACCGATCCCCTTACCATGGTTTTTTGATGACTTTACCAATCTTCCCCGAGCATTCCCAAGATATGGAAATGGGAGAGTGACTGACGACCCAGAGAAGTACGGTGCTATGACTTAAAGCATGTCTACCTTAGAGACAAGTAATCATAGAGTTAGGCTCATATCTGCATCATATGTTCCATATCACATTGCATTATTATATGTTCTGAATGTGTATGATTTCTAATTATGGAATAACTTCATTGCTGAGTTCTTCGAACTCATTCCTTTTTGTGCAAATGTTTTAGATTACATTCCAGGTACCGAAGATTACGATGGCACCTCCTATGAGGCGGACTATGATTCCACATACTACCCTCCGGGTAGTGGCGTCGGTGAGGATCCGTATATTGGAGCCGAGGAGGATTACTATCCGCACCAGGGTTAGCCCCACAGTTGTGCGAGAGCGGCAGCGCTGGGTTTACTTCATCCGTACTGTTGAGGAGACTACCATTAGTATAGAAGAAACCCTAGCATAGTGCCCCATTCCCCTGGTGTATTTGTGGAACCTTGGATATTGTAATTAACTTGTCTTTGAATTATTCTGGTGACATTCGGATATGTAACTAACTTGATTTACTTCTTTTCCGCTGCTCTGAGAGGGTGACTACCACACCTTCTCACCCTTTATGATTTTGATCACACTTTATTATTATCTATATTCCACACTCTGATTTAGTTAATCTTATCTTATTCATGATACTTAGTATTAGCTGTTTTTACCATTGATTATTACTGTTCATGATTGTGTTACCGTGTATGTGGGAGGCATGGACCTCAGATCATTGATCCTTGGACTGTGGATCACATCCCGGGTATTCCAAATGGGGTACCGGCTGGGTGGACGTGACATTAGCTGTATCACAATCCATTACTTTAGCCATGACTTTTTCATTCAGCCCAGACATGATAGCATTTAACGCCCTGAGATTGTGTATAAGCCCTTTTTGCCTCATTGTCTATAAGCGGAGCTACTGGTTCCTCATAGCCATTAATCACAGACTGTCATACATCATACCCTAGAGATCCAATGTATATCTGCATTCTTCTTTTCCAAAAAACATATCCTGTACCATCAAAAATAAGAACTTTCCGAAAGTCTTTGGAGCTGCCTTCACTTGTGGTCATTCTTACAAACTCTTTGATCAAATCCCGAAGTGGTTACACTTCTCTTCACGGGAACCTGGCTCTGATACCAATTGTTATTCCCAGATTGACACTGAGAGGGGGGTGAATTAGTGTCTTCAAAAATTCACTTCAATGTGAAGCTTCTTTAATCTCGAAACAAGATTAATTAGAACATTCTCGTAGCTATCAACTGCACAAGGACACGTCCACCACACACCACAATGTGGCTGGGTCTACCGCATGAGTGTACCACCACTCTGCAATCAAGGCACTCCAATATGTGCAACAAAGAAAAATAAACAAAAAACGCAATGCACCAGAATTTACGTGGTTCGGCCAAATTGCCTACATCCACGGAGTAATACCCTACCTAGGGTTTCGTATATTACTCAATACACTCCTAGATATTTTGACTGCTACAACAGTCCAGGAACACTAATCCCTGCTATAGTCTAAAATGCAATTCAGACAAGGGCACCAATCCCAACCCCCTAGACAAGCTCCAACTTGCTAGTTCACAATGTAAACCAATAATTCAAGTTTCCCAAATTACATTCATGATCTAGGTTCTTCATCATTAAACATAACCTAGAAAATAATAGACAATAACTTGTGAATACGGGTTACCTCAACTTGTGTAAGATGCATGGTAACAATACTTGTTTCTCCTTTTCTCCAACTCTTTTTTTTTCTTTTCAATCTTTTTCAGTTTTCTCTCTTTAAAAAAACCATACAACCATGTTCCCTTCTTTTCTTCTGCTGCTTCTTCTTCCTTCTCTTTCACTTTCTTTCTTGTTCAGCAAAACAAAAGACTTCCTTCAACAACAACTTCGTATTGTTCAAAAACGCAGTGTTATTAAAAAGTACAACGCAAGTGTACGAGAGGAGTTCAAGAAGATGAAGAAAAACTTATTCCCAAGCTTCAGATCTCCAAAGCCAACCAACGTCTTCTGGTTCGACCTCCACGCTCTTTCCAAGCTCCTCAAAACGTCCTTTTTCTTCTGCTGGAGTTTGCTCTCCTTTTATAAATTAATTAAACTCAGAGTTTGAATCAAACTCAGAGTTCCTATCTGACTTAAACAAGGAGTGTTTTGACGCACAAATCGGACTAACTTAGAGATCTCCAATGAACAGTCCCACCGTTGGATTTGAAGATCAAGAAGTCCTGAAGCTCTCCTCCAAAAATTGGCTCAATTGGACACTGGATGACCATCCGATGAAGAGGTTGATCAAAACTGGACAGAGACCCTAAAAAACGAGATTCTTGAGTTTTTTTTATTTGAATTGGATTCTTTCTATCGGAACCTTTTTGTGTGTTGCTGTACCATATCAAAGCCCACTTAAGTTGCCAACAATGACAACACCTTCATTTTAGGCCAATGGAGCAACACAATTTATTAATAAAATAATCAATAAATCCCAACAATGGGTTATGAACATAAAGAACAGTTAAGGATAGAATTGCAAACTCCGGCGGAAAGTGATGTTGGAGAAGCAAGACTACTGTAAATTATGTCATAAAGATCAAAGTTTTATTATTGTTGTTATTTTTCGATATTCATTTTAAAGATTAGAGTTGATACCAATAAAACAGAGCTTGAAACAATGACATAAAACTTCTACCTGTAAGCTTGTGTACCATAATTTTGGGGAAATTTCTTATATTAATCAATTTAAGAAAAGATCTACACAAACGAAATAGGTGAATTAAGTGAAGATATAAACTCAATGTTCTGATGTTCATTGTGCTCTGCATGTTCTCATATGAAAAAAAGACTTGTGTTTTATTACCATCACCAAGCAAACGACCATGATGAAAGGTTCTAAAATTGAGTAGTTCCTTTCTATTGCCTTAAACTATGAATTTTTATTGTTTTAATGGCCATTGTACCCTATTAAGACTTGCAATGCCTATTGACTTCCATTTTGATGATGTCACCATTATTCTTCGACCATTCTCAACATTATAAATGGGATGAAAGCATAAAAAAATTAGAAGCAAATCTTATTTTACATAGACTTTTTCAACTTAGGATACTTTAAAAAAGTTAAGTAACTTACATATGGATCGAATCATCCAACTAAGGTGATGGTTGACAATAAGTAAGTTGAAGTCCAGTGACTTGTGAATGAAAAAACATGAAGGAAAAAAAAATGTAAATGAGGGTTTTGTGAATTCATATAAGGATTAGGGAAATTTTGTAAACCTTTTGACTTTTTATTTTTATAAATGAAACATATAATCAATTAGTATGTTAATTAATATGACAATTAATAAGGAAATCGATACAGGTTGGTTTCGAAGTCAGGTGTGACAATAAGGTACATGCTTAATATACGGAAAAATTTAATTTTTTTAGTTATATATTTGAATACGTATATTAATACAACGACTGATATGCATATTTACTATGGTGTATAAGGGTGTCAATACGGTACGGTATCGGTAATTCAGTACGGTATGGTACGGTACCGCATTTCAAACCGTCCAACCATAACCGTACCATACCATATAAATTCGGTACAGTATGAAAACGGTATTTTAAAAACGATTCGGTACGGTTTCGGTAAGAAATCAGTACGACAAAAACGGAATGGTTCGGTGTATGGTACGGTATGAATTCGGTATAAAATCATATCACTTTGCTAATGAACCTTAATTAGAAGGGCACTCCAATAGATGAGAAAGAGAAGAGATTGATTAAGCCAAACAACAGCTAAGGGAAACATACCCTTAAGATAGCCTAAAGGACATGGATGAGACAAAAAAATGGAGACAACATTTAGCTATTTTGGAATTCAAATTTGCCTACATGTTTGTCTATTCTCTCCTATACAAGACAACATTTTTTAGGCTTCCAATATAACGAAACACCCATGTAAATTTCATACTTGAAATTCTTAGAAAATTGCAAATACAAATGAAACGCTATGCTTTTCTTGGCTCTTGCTGCTAGGAGGTTAATGGTTATTAGGTAAGTAGGCAACTTGTTTGGTGGGGAAACAAATAATAGAAATACAATCCCAAATTAGCACAAGTTGTTTAGAGACTAACTGGTTAAGATCTACAGAAATTGGAGAACCATCTATTACAACTATAGTTCTTTAGCACCTTGGTTATTCACCTATTAGTGTTTAAAAATTAAACTAAAATACAAAACTAACCTTAAAAACGGTATTCGGTACGGTTTGGTATTTTGTAATTCGGTATGGTATACAGTATGCACCAACAGTTTACCGTCTGAAACCAAAACCGTACCATAACAAATTCCAGAAAATGGTTTCGGTACATACCGTACCGAATTTGAACAGGTATGGTACGGTGCGATTTTAAACAGTAGTGTACGGTATGGTTAAACGGTTTTGGTACCATATTAACACCCTTAATGGTGTAGACATAATACTTTAGAAAATTTTACATTAAGGGTCCCTTCAGTGAATGCTAAAATCTTGTTGGGTTCCTTTAATGAGAAAATGTCTAGGTCCAAAGGTGTTTAACACTGTTTGAGTCCGTTAGTGGAATTCAAAATTTAAACATTAAAGGATGAAAATACCGCTAAAAACATTTAATAAAATAAATTTACTAAAATGTCCTCATAACCTATTCTTAAAAACTATACATAGGGGTCCCAAAAATCACCAGGGTTCAACTTTAGTGTTGCGTATGGCCACGATCGAACCGAGTGGTCGAGGCTGAACACTTATTTTTTTGGGGTTACAAACTTACACGGGTAGGAATGGTTGAAAAAGTTGCCCAAAAAAAAAAAACACGAAATAGGCGATCGAGATTTTTGACCTCAATCACTTATTTCATCCACACCGTACGTGGCTCAGTGCTACGCAATAAGATCTTGACCACTCATTCCATCCTCGCTGTACGAAACTCTATTCGAAATCTCCGGCCACCTAACGGCTGATGGCTAGAATTCACAAGAAAAAAGGATTAAAAAAAAAATCTCCTGCACTGCCTCACGAGTCACGACTACATTACCGAAAATCACTCACTATGCTAAACCATGCACCTGGAGGAATTTTAGCACCGGAGGACTTTATAAGCATCATTTTCAAGGAAAAAAATCACTTAGAAGATTTGGTATCAGATGCAGGTGTGGAATCCCACTGGGGACATATGTGGTTTTTGAAGTTAATAGCTACAGTGAGGCCATAGTTGGTCTTGTTCGCCATATTAGCAAGGGAGGCTTAAGCCCGACGGCAAGGCCCGAGATTGGAAGATAGGATTTTTAGGAAGCATTGAGAGAGATGTTCCAGGGTTTCTTCCATTGTCTTCGATCGAAATGCCTTACCTTCCGGATGGGAGTTTTGGAAATATGATATATACTTATCCATGACCAGGGTTTCTCTTTTACTTTTCAAGAATCTTTAAGAGAGAAACCTACAAAAAATTGGACAATTCAGATGTAGTTGACGCAGCCGAGTCAATTTGTT
Source organism: Hakea prostrata (assembly GCF_041222555.1). Taxonomy (NCBI): domain Eukaryota; kingdom Viridiplantae; phylum Streptophyta; class Magnoliopsida; order Proteales; family Proteaceae; genus Hakea; species Hakea prostrata. Next base: position 30,771,785 of record NC_142602.1, on the reverse strand, counting down.
TTAGTAGTTTCTGGTGATTGGCTGATGGGTGGTTGGTGATTTCTGATGTGGTGAAGGAAGAAGATGGGTGAAGGGGACTCCCTTCATCCACCTTTATGATTTTAAAAATATATGTAAAGGTATTTTAATAAATTCTTTCAGGGACATTCTCATCCATTAATATTTAAATTTTAAATTTCACTATCAGTTTGAGTTCTCGAGCAGTGTTAACAGCTCTAAGAGCTAAATAAAAATTTTCCTATGATAACTAGGGATCCAACAAAATTTTAGACTTCACTGCAAAAACCTAATGTAAACTTTTCAGCAGTTTATTATGACTCATTTAGAAGGGTTAGACCCAAACATGAGTGGACTCCTTATGGATAAATTATATGCTTCAAAAAATCATCATTTGAAAAATTCGAAGCTTTTTTCTTTTGCAAAGCTGCGTCAAATTCCCCAGATCATCAGGTGTGAAATTCGATCAGGTTAAGTTCCTTAGTTTTGAATAATGTTGGGATTTCTTAATTTATTAATGCCCAAGGGAAGATCTGAAAAATCACTTTTAGGCGGTTATAGAATATAGGGTTATATATTTGTAACCACCGTATCACTTGTGTGACCACATTATTCGTGCGTGAAATTTTCCAAATAAAGGTGGCTCCCATCTCTCTGTTTCCCTCTCTCCTAAAAATGCATGAAGGGTTTCCTTCTCTTTACTTTAGATTTCTATACCATCTTTGCACGGCATTTGGGTTGTGGAATTATTCCTTTCCTAGAGATTGTGGAATCAAACCGGTGGAACCTTGGTGGAGGAACGAGGATGTGGAATCCAGATTACTTCCGCTGCAATAGTTCTATATTTAGGAAAGCGAATCTAGGTAATGATATTTTCCCTATCAATTAATCAAATTGAGATATATATAGAGTTATTAACCTACATTGGCATCAGAGCTTAAAGTTCCCGCGATTCTCAGTTCCTCCTTATTGTTTATTTTTCTTGAATGGACCCGATAGGAGGACCCAAGGTTTAATAGGAAACCCATAGGAAAATTGGAAGGGTTTTTAGAACACTTATATTTTGGTTCGGATCCAAGTGGGAGGATCTTTTGATTTTCCTTATGTAAAAATTGCATGATTTGATGATCCATGATGAATGTCTTTTTGTTCAATGTTTGTTTGATTTTTCCATGCATATTTTTTGGATGAATTTTTGGGAGAAAAAAATGTGATTTTTTGTTTTTTGAAATAATTTTCGTTTAAGGGAAAATGACGTCGTTTGGTCACTGTGGACCAGACGAACGTCCGTTTATTGGTCTGATCACAGTGATCTAGACGGAAAGTCCGTCTGGGAGACGGTCATCCGTCTAGACCAGATGATCGTCTGTCTGGTCACAGAAGGCCAGACGGACTTTCCGTCTGGGAGGCGATTGTCCGTCCGGGGCCAGACGTAGTCCGTTTAAGAGATGGATTTTTTGAGATACTTGGTTTGTCAAGTTCTGAATGTGTTTCTAACTTACTAGATGCCAATGGCTTGACAATCTGTGTGATGTTTGGGCATTGAGGGCCTAGTGGGAGCTAGTCAGGTAGAAGTGTTTTGTGTGAACCACCTCATAGCATAAACATGATTGGATGTTTTATTTTCATAAAACTGTTTTTAATTATGGGTTTACTAATCATGTTTCTTGCACAAAATGAAACTAGTGTATAAGTCTATGTGGGTTTGCATGAGAATTTGATTAAATGTTTATTAGCATCCCTTTTGGTTTAAATGCTTATCCCATAGGTTGACTATGCTAGCGTGATTTGTTGTTGCTTGTGTTGTGTTTCATGCTTGAATAGTTGAATTCATCATTGTATATATTGTCTCTAATATAATGGCTACTACAAAGAGCATAGATGCTGACCTCACGAAAGGAGATAAACTGAACGAGAGGAATTATGACCTTTGGCACTGAAAGGTACAGTATCTCCTTGAAGAGCAGGATATGCTGGAAACCATAAACCAGACCATGTCCCCACCTGAGGAAGGTACCACTGCACAACATCATAGGGACCTTGAGTTATACAATGCCTAGAAGAGGAAAGATCGGGTAGCTAGGTTACTATCCTAAGCTCCGTGAGGGATGACCTGATGCTTCAGTTTGAAAAGCATAGGACTGCAAAGTCTTTGTGAGAGGTAGTGAAGTTTTAGTACGGAGGGACTTACACATCAAGAGGCCTCCATCTCGGACTCACTTTTGACGGTTATAAGTTGTGCTAGGGTCATACCATGAGGCAGCATATAACTATCATGTCGAATGTGGGTAGTGAGTTGAGCGCATGTGGGAGCCAAAAGACTGATGATGAGCAAGTCTCTACAGTCATCAAGTCACTATCGAAGACTTGGGAGCATATGAAGATCTTCTTGACTAATGCTAATGATGTTAAGACTTTTAGTCAAGCTACCAAGCAACTTGAGCTGGAGAAGGATCAGATGTTCGCTGATGCCCCTCAAACTAAAGTACTTGCTGCTGAAGCTAGCACTAGTAAGGGTGCAGGCTCTAAGTGCAAGAGAGAGAAAGCTCAACCTATCACATCCTCCCAGCCGGTACCCTAACTGGCATACCCGAGAGTGTGATCCATAGCCCTAAAGATCAAGTTTAGGAACGATCATATCCATTTCGCACAATAACATAAACAAAAGCAAGAGCAAATCATAATGTTCAAGTAATTTATATTAAAAGTCAAGAAAGGATCTCAGAAGGATCACTATAGAATATCAGAGTGAGGAATAACAAGATACCAAATCAAAAGACAACTGTAGAGTATAGCGGAAATATATCCTACAAACACATGCGGAAGGTAGATCGAAATCCAAGTAAAGCTCTAAGCTAATACAAGTAAAGTAAAAGATAAGTCTAGAAGAAACAAAAGAAATCTAATCCAAATATTCAGTCAGCTCTTCTTGCTCTTCAGTCTTCATCTTCTTCACCTTGTGCTTCTTCATACATACCGTCAAAGAAATTCAAACCTGTAGAGAAGTCTAACAACAGATTGTACAAAAAAAGGAATGAGTTTCGAAAGAAACTCAGTAAGGCAAGTTAATCCATAACAACATAAATAACATGGAAGCAAACCATAACAAGATGCAATGCAATATGAAACAAGTAATGTATGTATGCATCTAAACTCTATGTATGCTGGTCTCTATGGCAGACATGCTTTGAGTCATTGCACCGTACTTCTTTGGGTAGGTCACGCATACGGCTCCTGTTGGTAGTGGGTCCGGCATCCCTCAGGACAAACCATGGCAGGGGGTTAAGTCAACACACTCTCTCACAACCATTTGGCATAAGTACCGGTGCATGTCAGGGAAAAGCCTAGCCCAATGCAAGTCATCTAGTCAGTTACATCAAGTTAGGTCCAGATACTTCCATTCCTCCCCTCTCGGGAGCCTTTCCGGTATCCTTTCCACTAGAGTCACGGATATTACTCACCGGACTCATCAACCCTATTGGTTATCCACATATGGTAAACGGGAAGCTCTCATGTCCTCTCACGGATATAACTCACCGGTCTTGAGCGCCATGAGCCCAAGTCCAGCCATATGCAACCCTCCAATAAATGGCCCCCACAATGTGATTCCCATCCTCTCACGGATATAACTCACCGGTCTTGAGTGCCCGTGAATCCCCATTGCTGCCACTGGTCGTTCGGTCTCAATACCCTTCCGAATCGGGTCTGATATAACAGGGGTATATCCTAGCCAAACCCTGCTAGACATCCCTAGGTATGACAACCAATGATTTGGGAAAGCATCGATGGGCATCTTCGGAGAACATCCCATACTATTCCCTCCGATGTCCAAAGACAGAAGCGTCAAAAGGACACTTCCCAATCCCAAACCAAACTTAAACAAACACATTCAGATCAGTCATGACATACACAATCAACACTTCATCATATAAAAGAGAATATAAGATCATGATCTAATCATTAAACAATATAGTAATAAGCAATTCATATAAGCTTGAATAATGAAAAAGAAAACATATGTGAAGTGCTACTGTACTTACAGTAGTACATCAGAAGTATAAAATACAATAACAGTAGGCAAACTCATAGTTTCATAAAGTAGAAACCAGAGAGCATGCGATCTATGTAGTTAAGGAAATAACTGTCCTTACCTTGATTATCGCCGAAGATAATCCAAAGATCAAAGAGAGAGACACAAAACATGGCAAATAAACCCCTAACAAGCATAGATACAACATTAGGAAAGATACCTAAAAGATCAGAGAGCAAACGAATCAAACTGAGCGAAAATTGAAGCTACTGACCTCATTGGTCGATTGCCTTGGTCTACTGACCCAGTCGACCAAGCAGTCGACCAATCGAGTCAGTACGGAATAGTGATAACTGTTTTGGCCATAACTTCTTCGTTTGAAGTTGGATTGATCCGAAATTCGAAGGGGGACTTCCTAGGATGTATTAGAATCATATGGGAAGATAAAATCATCAAGTCATGGTAAAAATATGGGTTCTTGATTTGAACCAAGAAAATAGGGTTTCAACCTTATGGTTCCCATAAAAAGGTTATGATCACGGAAAGAGAGGGAATGATTGTTATCAAGAAAATAACAAGAAATCATAGGAAATCTAGTTTAGGTTAATAAAAACATTGCCCATGAGGTTGATGACCAAGTACAACCTAACCCTAATGAAGACATGGGGAAGATCTTAGTCCGAAAATCAGACTCAAAAGGTCTATAACAAAGGGGTTAGGGTTTCATCATACATAACCGATGGCTCTCATGGAAAGGCTAGGGGTAATCAAGATTCACCCTAGGGAAAGAGAAACAAAGAATACACAATCAGAAAAGGTGTTGGGAAGTTTCCAATAGATAAAAGAACATTAGGGTCTCAGATATGGTTACTTCTCATAAGAGTTGGTTACCTCCCATGAGAGTTACCCATAATTAACTCTCACAAAAACAACCCAAGATAGATAAAGGAACATCTCATTAGTATTTCAAAATCAAGAATGGAATTAGAAAGGGTCTACCAATGAGAGAAAATAAGGTTCTCAATTAAAGTGGAAGGAAAGAAATTCTAATCATACGATTAGGGATTTACTAACAAGGATCCATGTATCCCACGGAAAGACTAGCGAGAATAAAGATTCACCCTAGGGCAAAGAATTTACAATCAAGAAAGGTTTTGGGGAGGGTCCAATGAATTAACAGAAATAAAAGGGTTCCCAAATTGGTTAACCTCTCATGAGGGTTACCCAAGAATTTCCTCTCAAAATCTCTCCCTTTGGCTAGGGTTGAGATCATGACGATGATCATAGATCTCAAAGGATGGAATGAGATCATGGAATAGATGGTTGCAAGATTGCAGCATCTTCTTCCTGATCTCAATCAAGAACAAGAACGAAGAAAGAATAATTTAGAAATCCTAATTAGGTTAAACATGGACCATGAAGAAAATATAGTATGATCAAGGATAAAAAATTAAAGATTGATAGGTTACAATTCTAGTAAGGGAAACACATTGATTGGAGGTTAACAAGATCAAACTAAGGGTTCTTGGTTTAGGGTTTCACCATTTTTGGCTCCCATGAAAAAGGTTGAGATCACAGGAGGGAGGGAATTGATGATTGGCCAATTACAACAAGAAGAATTAAAGAATATTGAATTTAGATCAACCACCACATTACCCATGAGGTTTCCCTCACATGGGAGGTTACCAAAGGTTCTCCGGATGATCACACAAGGTTAGGGTTTCAAGAATTCAACTGGCTGGGGTTGAGATCATGATGATGATCATAGATCTCAAGGAACAAGATGAGATCATGGAGTGGATGGTTGCAAGAGTGCAGCATCTTCTTCCTGATCTCAACTAAGAACATAATTAAAGAAAGAAAATCAGAGATAGAAGAAAGAGTGAGTATACACATACCTTTTCTGCAGGAGGATGAAGATTTCTTCAAGTCTTGTGAGAGATCACCAAGGAATGCAAGGGAATTGATTAGATTAGGGTTCTAACTCGTTCTAGAGGCTTAGGAGGCATAGGAGGCAAAGTAATCCCGAGATTTGGACTTAAATAGAGCAGCCAAGACCTAATTAGCAAAAACAAAACTCATTGGTCGATTGGATTGGTCTACTTGGTCCGTCGACCAATGAGTCAACCAATCAGGATAGCAAGGTTCAAATAGGGATTCGGAGGGCTATACAGGGTCAAATTGAGTGAGGTTTTCTTCTACGAGTCAATCAAGAAGTCTAGTTTCCAGAAATACCTTCAGATCAAGCATGCAAGTTCATTACGTCTACCAAATAGGCTCACCTTCTTCGATGCGCAAGCAGGATTTGCCAGACATAGTTCAGCAACTTCGGACAGTGATTTGGAGGGTTATATGGGGTCAAATTGAGTGGGGTTTTCTCCTACAAGTCCATCAAGAAGTCTAGTTTTGGGAAATATATTCATATTGGGCACAGGAGCTCATTAGGTATTTCAACTAATTCACCCCTCTTCGGTGCGCAGATTCAAAACTAACACTGACAATGCTCTCAAGTGAGGGGCATCATCGACAATGTCCATGGGCTTGGGTTCCGACACCAAATCATCAACCAAAAGGGTCTACAAGTATCTTACTAAGATCAAATCAAGGTCCAACTTTAAGGTGTAACATTTAAACTAACCCTTCTTTACCCAAAACAGATAGGGTGCCCTGGCTAGGTTTGGGCTGGATTTCACACAACCTCAGCGGTCCAGGCAAAGTAACCAAGGTGGGAATAGAAACAAGAGTGGCCCTAAGTGTTCAAGGGGGACTAGAGCTGGCAAGAAGAAATCACTTTTGATTTGCTTCATCTACTGAAAGCTTGGTCATTTTTCTCGTGATTGCATTGAGCAGGAGGTATGTACTGTGTGTTATACCTCATCTTATTATGTAACAAGTTCTACTATGCTTGCTGAACTACATCCTTTGTGAATTGTTGATTCAGGTGCGACATAACACATAACTAGGGAACGCTCGAGCTTTGTGGAATACCGTCGTATTCTAAGAGGAAGCAGGAGAATAACGATGGAGAATAGCTCAAGTGTGAAGGTTCATGGCATAGGCACATGCAAATTAATTTTGCTAGGTGGCCAGACGCTGGTACTCCATGATGTGTTGTACGGTCCAAACATTCGGCAGAATCTTGTTTATGTTAATTTTCTTTTGGGACATGGTTTTAGAGTTGTAATTGAGAATAATTCTTTGGTTTGTATCTAGGTGATATAGTTTATGGTTATAGTTTTCTTCATAATGATTTTATTGTATTGGATACAATTGATAATTTATCTAATTCTACTAATGCTTGTTTGCCAAAATACTGTGTGTATTGATTCTAATAAGTGGCATGCTAGACTATGACATATTGGCTTAGATCGGATGAATAGGTTGGCAATAGAAGGTCTCTTAGGACAAGGTTCACTATTCGATTTGCCAAACTGTGAGTCATGTCTAGCAGGAAAAGCAAGAAAATCATTTAAAAAGGCTTTGAGAACCTCTCTTCCTTTAGAACTTATTCATTCAGATGTATGTGGACCCATAAATGTGCATACTAGAAAAGGAAAGGTTTATTTCATCACATTCATAGATGACTATACACGGTATGGTCATATTTATCTAATTTCTCATAAGTCAGAAGCTCTAGAACGTTTTAAGAAATTCATGAGCTTAGTTGATAATCAATTGGATAAAAGGACTAAAACTCTTAGAACGGATAGAGGTAGAGAGTATCTCTCCGATATGTTCAAAGGGTTGTGTGATGAAAAAGGGGATATCTAGGCAACTTACTATTCTAGGGACTCCACAGCAAAATGTGGTTGCTGAGAAGAGGAATAAAATTGTTGAAAACATGGACTGAGGTTTCCTAATTAGAATACGATTATGTTTCCTAATAAGTCTAGAGTTTTATTTCTATATTTCCTTTTCTTACTTAGTATAGGACTCAACTAGGTTGTAACTATAAATACCCTATTAGGATCTTGTGAATAAAATACTTTAGAGGAGCAATTCCTCACAGTACAACATGGTATCAAAGCAAGGTTTTGTTTTCATCCTACAGAGGTGCTGTAGAAATTTTTTTTGAAGTCGCTATTCACATGTTTGTTTTCTTTTCGGGTATCCTAGAAACGTATATTGGGTGATTAAGTGCATTTCTAGGAAAATTTTGTCTAAGGAATCTGGTATTTAAGCAGACCGGTTGTGTCCCTCCAGTCTTTCCTAGAAACTTTCATGGTGTACTTTTATTCAACAATATACTAATTGGACGTAACCTGAGGAGATACTTTTCACGTGAATTAGTGGGAGTAATTTTGAAAATATTTTAAGGATTTTTTCGTAAATTTTGAAAAAGTTCAGGGATTTTTTTGAATAATTTCTCCTTGTGATGATGGCTGATCCCATATCTCCTTTAGTATCTGGTACATCTGAAGAGTCCTGAGTCGATTTGGTTATAGCGGCTCCTTGCTGCAAACTTGTGAAGAGAATTTGGGGAAGGCCAATTCTGAGGTGGACCGGCTAAAGAAAGCAGCCGAAATGTCCAAGGAGGAGAATGACAAGGTCATCAATTCTTTGAAAAAAGATCTGGACTTGTCAATCAGTTGTGTTGCTGCTGCCGAACGCGAGGCTAAGAAGCAGAAAAAGCTTGGTACTGAGAGTACTGACAGACTCGAGCTTCAAGCCATGGAGAACGAGCGTCTGAAGGAGATGGCAGTTCCCAGCAAACCTGAACATCTTTCACAAGATCTTCGAAAGGACTGCATTTGGAAGTATCTGAACAGCGTTCCCTTCAGCAATCTGATGACTCCATTCAACCTTCAATCCTACCGAGCGGGGCCGAATGATGTCTGGAAAGCTATTCTTGAAGCTGATCCTTCCTTTGACACAACTCCCTTCCAGAGTATTTGCCACAAGGAAGTCTTTGAGAAGCTTGAGCTGCCTTTTTCCGACTGGGTATGGGAGGAAGAGGACCCTATTTCAGTGGATCCAGATATCGAGAAGTATCTTAATGATTCACCACCTCTTCCCGAAGAACCCTCAAAGCCTGCCTCAAACAAGGATCCTTCGGCTGAAACTGTTAAAGAATAATAGGAAACTATCTTCTCCTTTTTTTTTTCTTTTTTGTAAGGGTTGGCCCCCCATGGCCTATTGATAATGAAATAGACATTTTCCTTTTTCCTTCTCGTACTCTTTCAATGATTGCCATAAAGCTCTAATAATACTTGCTCAAAGAATTTTCTTTGTTCCCTTTCGTAAAATGACGTTTTAGGAAAGAGACAAGCTATTATGTAGAGAAACTTGTACCTTAATTGAAGATGACGCTCGGGACATCAGAGGAATACACTCGGGAGTGTTGATTTGGTTCTTACCGAACCCTTTATGACACTTGGCATCTTTATCTCCCGACTGTTCTCTCTTTATGACGAAGCCCAAACATTTCCTCGTATTCACGTACAAATTGTTCTTCCCAAAAGATTGGGAATACTCTTTTATTTAATACTGGTGCGACGGTTGGTATTTGGCAGTATCCTCGTATCAGGTGCACATTGCTCCACGTGGAAACTAAGGATAGCCTTTAAGTTTCGAATTTGAAGCGCCGTTATCTCCTGACCGTTGATCCTGCATTTTTCAGAATTCGAAACGTCCCTTCCGTTTTAACCCTTGATTTACTTGGGCTTTCAACTGTCATCACCTCACTCCCTGAGGCTATTTAAGTTCCTCCTGGGTGCTTCATCTTTATCGTCTCAATCTGCAAGTTGTTCTTGTCTGTTAAATTTGCAAAGTAGTGTTTTGCCTTTGCCGCTTCTGTACTCTTATCCTCTTACGATTCCTCGATCAAAACCTGAACAAGTAAGTTTCCCCGCTGTTGTTCAGTTTTAGCATGAACTTCTTCTTCTTCCCCCTGAGTAATCTCCACAGTAGTATACTTGGGGCTTACTCATTCCGGAAGTTCCTTGTTGGATATTCCTTGCAGCGTCTGTTCTTCAGAAATCTAGGGTTTTCCCTTTTCTGCTTTATTTTTGGTTGATCTCTCGTATTGTTGATGTTTTCTTTTCCTTTGTTGTGCCTCCAAGAGTTAACTTGGATAATATTATCTTTCAAGAAGACTGCTCCAATACTGACAAAGGTTGCTTCATGCGATGAGATTGCTGTTGGTGAATCTTCTAAACATGGGGAGATTGCTGTTGGTGAATCTTCTAAAGTTCAGATTTCCACAGCTTCTGCTAGTGCTTCTCCTGCGTCTCTTTCGTTGATGGAGGTCGTTCGGTCTTCCAAGGAGGATGTGGCTCCCTCCGTAGCTGTTCGCATTGCCGAAACCCCTACCGGGCGCTTCGCGGAGTCCTCTTCCATGATGAAGACCGTTCGGTCTTCTAAGGAAGATATGGTTCCTTCGATCATCGTTCGGGCTCCCGAACCTAACTCTAATTCTTGTTTGGCATCCTCCTCCAATCCTCCAACTGTGGAGGATTTCAAGGAGGCCGAGGGTATTGCTTCTAGGAAGTGCCCTCGGTTAAGTGATGATGTGTTCCAACCTTCCTGGTCGCTGAAGAGTTCTGACTTGGTGACAGGTGATTTTGACAAGGCACTAGAATGGTGCACTTCTGTCCAGATGCCTTCCGTGAGCAGAGCCTTCTCTACTGTCCCAAATAGAGATTTTATAAAGTCCTTGGTGATGTAAGTTTCTCTTCATTGCCTTTCGTTTTGAAGATTTTTTGCTCTTGACTAACCCTTGAGTTGTTACAAGAGCCTTGCTGGTAATTTCCACAATCAAGTGGAAGCAGCCTTTAGACTTAGTAGACTGAGTGATGAGCTTTCCAGGCTTCGGTAAGAATCCAAAGCCAAGGATGCTGAGATTGCTCGTCTTGGAAATAATGCTTGGGAGGTTGCCCGAGTGAAAAATTCCGGAAACGAGCGTCTTCGTTCAGATTTGGACGGTGCCAGGGAAAAAATCTGAAAGCTGGAGCGGGAAGTTGAAAAGCTTTCAGCAGGGGTGAAAGGGTCTGCAGCTGTATCAACACCACAAAGGCAAGCTATTACTCTTTTGCCCGAGTCCCTTCCGACTGATGTTCGCAGGGCTTGCATCTTCAAATATTTGCAGAGTAAGCCTTTTGTTGACATGCTGAACGCTTATAACTTGTAGGCATATCGGGACGGTGAGAACGAGGTATGAGAATCGATACTAAGGAGAAATCCTTATTTCAACACGACTCCCCACCGCGCAAATTGTCATCCCGAAGTGTTTGCAAAACTGGGACTTTCTCTTCTTGTTTGGGCCAAGGACGTGGTGGACCTCCCTCCTCAAGATCTGGATATAATGCATCATCTTGATGACTCTCCTCCTCTATCTCCTCTTAAAGGATTTAGTTATGAAGAGCTTGCCTTGAACGCGGGTTTGATCAAAGGCCAGGCCTCTTCGGAAAAAGTTGGATAAAGAGTATGGAATTGCGGAGGATTTTGTAGGTTGGAGTTTATGGAATTCTTCTCAATCTCTGATGAAGAGAAACAAATGACGAGAGGACCCATGTTTCCACGGCCAATAGCCATCATATGTTTTCCCGACTCCGTTCTTCTTGACTCTGTGTTGCTTCTGACAAAGCTGCTTTGATCCTGTTTTGGAGTTCTTCATGATCACCGATGATGATTTTCCTTCTTGACCGAATGAAGATTGTATCTCAACTCTTGTTATCTCATATGTATATTTGATGTAAAGGTTGGCCCCTTCTGGTCGTTTAAAGGAATAAAGAATTAACTTCCACTTTGAACTTTGCCAGTCACTTGAGTCTCTGCTGCAATAGGTCTTAGTTGTTTCAAAAAAATGCCTTTACTTAGGGATTTCCATAGAAATTCAATAAGTTTGAGAAGGACTCACTTGGGTTTTAAACCGACGCCTTGTAGAAGGTCCCACACGGGTTTTAAACTGATGCCTTTACTTAAGGATTTCCAAAGAAATTCAATAAGTTTGAGAAGGACTCACTCGGGTTTTAAACCGACGCCTTGTAGAAGGTCCCACACGGGTTTTAAACCGATGCCTTAAGGATTTCCGGAGAAATTCAATAAGTTTGAGAAGGACTCACTCGGGTTTTAAACCGACGCTAGTAGAAGGTCCCACACGGGTTTTAAACCGATGCCTTAAGGATTTCCGGAGAAATTCAATAAGTTTGAGAAGAACTCACTCGGGTTTTAAACCGACACCTTGTAGAAGGGCTCACTCCGGTTTTAAATCGACGCCTTGTAGAAGGTCCCACACGGGTTTTAAACCGATGCCTTTTGATTTCGTCGCTGGATCTGATCTTGAGTGTTGTGTGTTGCCCTCAATCAAAAGATAGTGTGTTGAAAACTGAGAATTGTATTGATTGAGTTGAATACTATTACATCATGAATGAAAATGATAATCTCCTCAAGGATAATATTTCTTCAAGTGTCTAGCATTCCACGAATGATCCAGCTCTTTGTTTGTTGCATGTTCTTCAGCTTATATGCTCCCTAACCGACTGGTTTAATAACCATATATGGGCCTTCCTAGGAAGGGTCCAATTTCCTCTGATGGCGTGGGTCTGAAGCTAAGGTATTCCTTAATACCAAGTCTCCTGCTATGTATCGACGACTCTTCACTCGGGAATTATAATGTGACGCTATCCTTCTTTGATAATGTTGAGTTCGTGCTATTGCTTTTGCACGAACTTCATCTAATAAGTCAAGGCTATCTAGCAATCCTTGTTCGTTTGCTTTTTCCTCGAACTCTCTTTCCCGTAGTGTTCCAGCCATTATCTCAACAGGCGCCAATGCTTCAGATCTGTAGGCCAGTTTAAAAGGAGTTTCAACTGTGGGAGTTCGAACCGTAGTTCGGTAGGCCCACAGAACGTTGTGCAATGCTTTGACCCATAAAGCTTTATCAGTTTCAAGTCTCTTCTTTATCCCCTCAAGTAATGTTCGGTTTGTAACCTTCACTTGGCCGTTGCTTTGGGGGTATGCCACTGACGACATACGATGTTCGATCAGATATGTACTGCAAAATTATCGAATTGTGTGCCATGATCAGTCACGAGTATTTTTGGCATCCCGAACCGATAAATGATAGACTGTAGTACAAACTTCTCCACCTTTCTTTCAGTGATGGTCACCAGAGCACTAGCCTCGACCCATTTGGCAAAGTAATCAATTGCTACTATTGGATATTCTCTTCCGCCGGATGCCTTGGTGAATTTTCCCATGATATCGATTCCCCACATCGCAAAAGGGATGGGGTCAAGAATCGAAGTCAAGGTTTCAGCTGGTCTTTTAGATACCGTAGCATGGATCTGGAAATTGCTACACCGACGAACATATTCCATAGCAGCTTGCTGGAGCTTAGGCCAATACAGGCCGAGCCTTAAAATTTTGTGGGCCAGGGCCCGACCGCCCATGTGTGCCCCACAAATTCCTTCATGAACCTCTGCCAGAGCTATTTCTGATCCTTCAGGACCTAAGCATCTTAAGAGGGGTCCAGCATAGGACCTTCGATATAGCCTTCCATTCTATATTATGAATCATGCTACCCGTACCTTGATTAATCTTGCCTCTTTCGAATCTTCTGGCAACTTGTCATCTCTAAGATATTCCACGATCGGATCCATCTAGCATCGATTAGCTTCCATATAGGATATCTCTTTCTCCTGATTGCTTGGGAATGTTACTTCCTCTATATAGACCGAAGGGTCTAAATTCTTTTCCTTGGCATTAGCTAGTCTTGATAGATCATCCGCCATTATATTTTCTTTTCTTGGGATCTGACATATTTTCAGATTCCTGAATTCTTCTGCAATGCTTGCACAATCTCTTGATATTTTTGCAATTGGGGTTCTTTGACACCATACTCCCCTTGTATTTGATTGACAATAAGCTGTGAGTCACTAAAAATAGTTACCTCTGCTATCGCCAATGCTTTTGACAAGCGAAGTCCAGCTATTAGAGCCCCGTACTCCGCTTCATTGTTACTTGCTTTGAATGCGAATCTTAACCGAATAATAAAACTTGCTAGGCTTTTCAAAAGAATTCCAGCTCCTGCTCCTTGCTTATTGCTCGAGCCATCCACGTATACCTCCCACATGGTTGGAATACTGGGCTCAACAATCTCCTCCATTGGTGCAGTAGTTTCTACTACGAAGTCGGCCAATGCTTGGGCTTTAATTGTCATTCGAGGCTTAAAGCTTACTTGGAATTCGCTTAGCTCGACCGATCATGCCACCATTCTTCCAGACAAATCAGGTTTATGAAGAACTTTACAAAGAGGGAAAGTAGTAAATACCTCGATTGGATGAGCCTGAAAGTATGGCCGTAGCATTCTGGCTACTATCATAAGAGCCAAAGCCTGCTTTTCGATCTGGGAATACCGTGTTTCGGCGTCGAGGTAGTACGTGGCTGACGTAATAGATTGGCCACTGCTTTTTGTCTTTTTCCCTAACAAGCACTGCGCTTATTGTAGAAGGGGATGTTGCCAAATATAGTTGCAAAATTTCTCCCTTTTCCGGTCGGGACAGTAGCGGTGGTCTTCCCAGCGTTTCCTTCAGATCATCGAACGCCTTTTGACACTCTTCAGTCCATTTTGCCTCCTTACTGCCCCTCAAATCCTTGAGTGCTTTGAAAAAGGGGAGGCACTTTTCTCCCAACTGTGAGATGAACCGGTTCAACGTAGCTACTCTCCCTGTTAGGCATTGCACATCTCGAACAGTCTTGGGTGCTTCCATATCAATCGAAGCTTGTATTTTGGCTAGATTAGCCTCAATACCTCTTTGTGATACCATAAAGCCTATGAACTTGCCCGATGAGACTCCGAAGGCGCATTTTTCCGAATTCAGCTTCATCTGGTATTTTTACAGTACTGAAAATACCTTCGCTAAATCTTCAATGTGTTTTGACCTTGTAGTACTCTTCACCAGCATATCATCAACATATGCCTCCACGTTTCTCCCGATCAGGTCTTCAAAAATTTTTTTGACAGCCCTTTGATAAGTGGCCCCTGCGTTTTTCAGGCCGAACGGCATGACTTTGTAGTAGAAGCTTTCACGGTCGGTCATAAAAGTAGTAAACTTTTCATTCTCCTTGTTCATGAGTATCTGGTTGCATCCTGAGTATGCATCCATGAAACTCAATGTTTCATATCCTGCTGTGGTATCTAACAGCAGATCTATTCTAGGCAACGGATAGCAATCTTTTGGGCAAGTCTTGTTGAGATCTATGTAATCTATACACATTCTCCACTTTCCATTTGCCTTTTTGACCATTACCACGTTGACCAACCAAACTGGGCATTCTATGGATTCAATGAACCCAGAATTCTTCAATTTTTCAACCTCACCTCGAACGGCTTCGTGCTTTTCAATGGAGAAATTTCTCCTCTTTTGAATTACTGATTTCACCTTCGGATCTATCCAAAGTTTATACTCTGCAACCTGCTGATCAATTCCCGGCATATCCTCTGCAAACCATGCAAACACATCGCTGTTTTGTTGAAGAAAAGACTTCAGTTCCTTCTTGAATTCCTCCAGCTGCTCAGACCCGATATAAGTAATTCTTTTTCATTATCGGGATATAGCTGGATTTGTTCCAACTTCTTGACCGACTCGGGCCTTTGCATATCTGCCTCGTCCCGATCATCCCGTATTTCTATTGGTAACGCAGTTACCCTCCTCGGGCCCTCCTTATCTTTCAAATATGCTACATAGCATTGTCGAGAGATTCTTTGGTCAGAGGAAACCTGACCAATTCCCATTTCTATCGAGAATTTTATCTTCAGGTGCTTTGTTGAAACTATAGCACCTAACTTTGATAAGGATGGCCTTCCTAGTATGATGTTGTAAGCCGGAAGTTCTCGAACCACCAAAAAGTTTACCCGAACAGTAGCCTCTTTAGGGAAGCTTCCAATTGGCAGATCTAGCTGTACTGATCCTTCTGCTATTGCGGACGATCCCGCAAAGCCATGTAAGTATGTGGATGACAGCTCCATCAAGTCTTCATCCACTTTAAGTTTTTGATAAGCTGCATAAGATAAAAGGTCTGCAGCAGACCCGGTGTCAACTAACACCCTATGCACTTCTCGGCGTGCAATTTCTACCTTGATGACGATGGCATCATCATGAGGTAAACAGACGCCTCTTTCGTCTTCTTCACCGAAGGTGATCGAACCTTCACCATACGGCCTTTTTCGCTTATGTGTTTCCCCGGTTCCAACAAACTTGGATTTGGCTTTTAGCTTCAGGAGTGACTCAGGTTCGGGACTTCCAAATATTGTTAGTATGGGTGACTAACTGGCATCAATCACTTCCTTACCTTTCTTAGATTTTGGAGCCTCTGTCGGTCGTTCCGGACTAACCGAACGTTCCCTCTTGTTACCTGTGTCTCGCGGTTCCGTTCATCTTCCTCTGACGAAATTGGACAAATGTCCCTGAGATATCAATCTTTCAATATCCGCCTTTAAATGTCTACAATCATTGGTATAGTGACCGTAATCCTTGTGGAAATGGCAATACCTCTCTCTATCTTGCTCCCTAGGCTTCGTGGGAAGCTTTGGTGGCCATTTCAAGATATTCTGTCTCTTGATAATGTTTAAGATATCAGCCCGATGAGTATTTAATGGAGTATACTCACTTTTGCCAGGAGATCTTTGCTGCCATGCCTGGTGAGGCTTTCCAACTCGATCATGAACATTCTGCTTGGGCCTCTGCTTGTTCTTAAGGGTCTTCTATTCTTTTGTAGAGGCTTTATTGTCCCCCTGGCGTGCATCAAGGATTTTCGTCACCTCTGCCTGCTTCTGACACCTTTGCACCAGTTCAGCATAGGTGGTAGGTAGATCCTAAAGTAGTAACTCCAAGAGTCATCGGTTAGTGAGTTCAATGAACAAAGCAGTTTTAGCTACCTGTTCATCTAGATTCTCTATCTCCATTGTGACCCTGTTAAATCTTTTCAAATATTCCCGAATCGATTCACTTTTCCCTTGTCTGATAGTGAACAAGGTCTCCTCGGTCTTTTTGATCTAGATTCTACTTTGGAATCGTCCTATGAATTTTCGCGCCAATTCTTCAAAATCCACGATCCTCCCCGAAGGGAGATTCGAAAACCATTTCTGTGTTGCTCTAGTTAAGGATGAACCGAAAACCCTGCAAAGGATTTCATCGGAATTACCCGCAACAGCCATATTTTGCTGGTAGTAACTGATATGAGCGATGGGATCCCGAACCATCGAACGTGGAAAAGGTTGGCAAATGGAAATTGTGAGGAAATTGATATCTGGCTATGGCCTCGGCAAATGGAGTTTTTTGAATAACCGAATAAATATCATTAGTTATCCTCCCTCTCGCCAATTGTCCGAGTTTTTGATTAATATTGGCCAATTCTTGACCAATATGCGCTGATCGATCACCGACAACACGATCATTCTCCCAAACCGCACGCCTGATAGTTGGTGAGTGAGTTCGTACTCCTGCACCCAACCTCGTATTTGAATCGGTTGTGCTTCCTTGCGGTCCTTGAAACCGCTCATCTCTCCTAGGGAGTTCTCTAGTTCTCCTAGGTTCTCTTTCTCGCCTCCGGTCGCCTTCTCGGAAATTCTGACCGACATTCTGGTCATCGATCAGTCTTTGCTCCCTCGTGCCTCCCGCATCACGTTGATCAGGTGCTTGCGACGCCACCACCTACCTGGTCAACGTATGGAGCGTCTGACTCACCTCCAATGACTGGAGTTTCAGTTGATCCAGTTGATATTGGAGTGGGTCAGGAGGATTATTACCTTCCTGACCACCATCTTCCAGCACTTCAAGCGGTCGACTTCCCTCAGGGATATCTAGATTATTTGCTCCGGGAATTTGAACGCCAGTGTCTCGCTGGGCCGCCGCAACTGCTACTGCTGCTGCTGATGATCTAGTAACCATGGCTTTCTGAAGCGATTCCCACTGACGGCGCCAAATGATGCGTCCAAATTCTGCTTAGCCCTTAGATCTTCTGTGGATGACCTACAAAAACGAATGTCGGATGTGGCCCAACTGCTGGGGTCAAGAGTCCACCTCCGAAGGCTAAGTCAGTTGATGAATTGATCATAAACGGCTCTGCTTGAGCACAGAGCTAATGAATGAATGATGAGAATACGATTTAGATTGTATGTATTTCTATCTCCTTTTCTACCTTGTAGGTAGGTGATGTCTTATATAGTGTGTTCCTTCGAATCTCCTTCATTGAATGTATTTGAGCCTTCTTCGGATAGCCTTCAGATCTTAACGAATAGATCCGTTTGAGGTTTGGCTAATAGATAACTCCTTTGTTGATATGATCGTTATATGATAGTTATCCCTATAATATTGATAAGCATCTTCCGCAAATGCTGCTAGGCGTCTCTTTGACGATTGGTCCATTCCGATCATAGTGGATTAGGGCGTGCTTTTGACTGAGTTAGTTTACTTCCTCAGCAAACTACCTTTTGAACCCAGCCCACTCGAAAGCGAGTCGATTCATTTCGTCCCGACCGGGGTCGAGGGTCGAACCAAGGTTGAACCCGATTCGATTATATTTTATCCATATCAGCAATAAAATCGAAATTGTGTGTTTTTTGACACAATCAAAACAATGTGAACACTCTTAAAATGGTTAATGGAGAATGAGAAATGCATACATAATGAATGACTAAGGGGGGAAAAAAGTTCTTATTGGTAATAGAGTTTTCCTTTTTCTTTTGTTTTTTTTTGGGTGGGAAGGGGATGTTGTAAATTAAAATTTTTTTATCAGAAAGATATGAGCTACAAAATCCCCAATGCCTAAGCTGCTGGCTCTTAAAACACACACGGGTCAAGGGTGCTTTGAGGAAAATATAGTTTTAGAAGTAAAAGTGTATCATGATCACTTTGCATTCATTGCTAAGTCATGGACGAACTATCAGTTTTGGCGTCGACTTCAATTGGGGAAAATCGTAATAAATAAGTTTTCATAAAAGCTAAATCATGTTAACCACCACTTTATGGTTATTCTCCGCTATCGAAAGATTCACATGATTAGTTAACAAACAGTTCTTAAGGGACTAATTGTAAAAGCAACAAAGTACAAGATTAGATAAATATTTTCAAGAAGTATATGCGATAAAATTGTAATTTAGTCATATTACAGGGGCCAATAATAATTATCTCCATATACTACAATATCCAATTATTTATTATAAAATCCTAATGTCACATTGCAAGGCGGAGGCCAATCTATTTATTATTTAATCGACTGAGTTGAGGGTTTGCTGAGCCTAGTAGAGTTTGGATCACATTCCTGTCAGGGGAACACATATTGTTCTGATGATGCTTTTTTACCACCAATATTGTGTGGGGTCACGTTAAAATAATGATAAAATAATGGGATAATAATTATTGTCTCCTTGATTTATAACTTAATTACGACTTTATCTCCTATACTTTTTAAAATTACTAATCCAACCTTAGATTTTACCTTTAATTATAGTTGGCTCCCTATAATTAAACTCTGTTAATTAAGTGATGATGTGGTAATTTTTATTAATTTAAAAATCACAAAATAACCTTAAGGTTTTATTTTACTTATTTACATTTTATATTAAATTACATTATTACTTTAGTAATTAGGAAAAAATTTAACCTTAATTTAATAACTCCTTATTTTTTATATTTTTATATTTATTTTTCAATTTGGTGTTCTTTTTTATTTATTTATTTATTTATTTACTTTTCAATTTGATGTTATCAATTTGAGGAAGTTCCTACTTCAGTTAGGTTTTCATTTATTTACTATCTAATTTGACGTTATTAATTTTAAGAAGTTCATTTTCTTAGCAGGAAAAAAATAATTTAGGTAGTCATTTTTGAGAATTCAAAGTAATAAGAATACAACTCTAAAATTGGTTATTGATATGATTTTTTTTTAAATGAGAATAATATTGTGTTTGACTTCTAAACCTTAGAAGTATAAGATAGACATTAAACATGCAACTGTAATGATCTCTTAACACGGTTAGAACTGAGGGGTTAATAATAATTTTATAAAGAATAAAGTCCTTTTAGTAATTAAACTATAATACAAGGGGATAATAATAAATATTTTTAAAATAATTCATATATAAAATCTCCATTTAGTTCTACATAGGCTCCACATAATATTTGTAATGAAAAAGCATAAAAAGATGAGAATGTGATCTAGACCCGGTGTGGTAGGATCGAGTTGGGCTGACCTTAAGAGCCCAACTCGATCTAGGTATAGGATAAGCCAACCCAACATTGTCGATTGACATCGAATATGATTTTATTTAGTTAAACGTTTTAATGGTAATTAATGGAAACTAGCCCATGAACACAATTTGCCATGAAAATAAAAAAATTTAGAATGAACATGTATGTCTATCATTTCAATTTAGTGACATAGATTAGCAGCTGGCATAGTAAATATACTACTGCAAGAATAAACTATAAAATAATCTAATTCCACTCTAAATTTCTGTCATTAATTGATATCATTAAATGTAATAGTCCATTGTAATATTCCATTGTAACCAGAACCAACGAGTAATTTTTGTTATCAATAATATTTTATTTTGTAAATATCCAATTATGGCTCATTGATTTGCCATGAAATTCAATGTATATTTGTCCGAAACATGTTATATATGAGTCAGACTAATTGTCAAGGTCCCACTCGTACCTGTATGAGAGAAATTTTTTTTTTATAGTAAATGATCAAAAATATTTGAGATAATTATTGTTGTCCCCCAATAGTTTGATTTTATTACTAATAAAACCCTGTTCTTTACGAAATTATTGTTGCCCCCTTTCCTTATAACGGTGTTAAGTAGCCGTTAAGTTTGAATATGTAATGTCCAATTTGTCCTTCATTAAAATTAAGAAATCAAAAGGATGGTACTACCCAATTTATAAAAACCAGATTAAATGTCAATTTTATCCTAAATTTCATTTATTTTGAATTAATGAAATGGGCAAAATTCAAATCCGATTGGTTTCCAACCTTCCTAAACTTCATTTATTTTGAAAATATTTTAGGTGATATTGAGTTTCCAATTTTAGTTTAAATATTCGATTTTCCTTCCTCTTTGGTTTCTATTTAAGTTTTATTCAATCATTCTTTCTTTATCTAGTGAGTTTTTTTTAGAATAAAACGAATTATAGTTTTTTTTTTTTTTTGGGTACATTAGATGGGTCAAAAGACCAAAAAAAAAAACAGAAATAAGATTAGCTAGTTTGAAAATCAACACGGAGAATCTCCATCAAATCCAGAAGAGGCTCCTAAATAAAAGACCATGAATTTCCTGGATCAATAGAGAACCTAGACAACCAATCTGCAGCTTGATTATCATCTCTTCCCACATGACTGAAACGAACATGCTCTCGAGAGACGAATAGATGGTGAATTCTTTCAATTATCTTGCCATACTTTCCTCTCTCTTTATGACTTGGATCGATCAA
Source organism: Hakea prostrata (assembly GCF_041222555.1). Taxonomy (NCBI): domain Eukaryota; kingdom Viridiplantae; phylum Streptophyta; class Magnoliopsida; order Proteales; family Proteaceae; genus Hakea; species Hakea prostrata. The sequence continues at coordinate 30,750,317 of NC_142602.1, read as the reverse complement.
AGAAACTGCTTGCTGGGAATCAGACTCAAATTGGATTAGCCAAGCTCCCATATTTAATGCTAGTAACAAACCTTCTTGGATTGTCAATTTTTTTACTCCATAGTTAATTAAGGGTACCACTGTAACTTGACAAAAAGGTAAATAAGTAAAGAGATAAGTATAAGGGTATTTTGGGGTTTTTGAGAAAATATAAAGATGACACATTATCAATAAACTAACGAAACTTAACGGTAGGGGACAATAGTAATTGTAGGCAAAGTTAAAGGTTATATTAGTAATTTTGAAAAGTACAGGAGATACAATAGTAATAAAATCAAAATACAGGGGGACAATAGTAATTATCTCAAAATATTTCTGTTAAAAAAAAATCAAAATATAAAATTGAAATAATAAAATCACTACCAGTTCTTCCGACACCACCCAAGCCTCCATGTGATTATTGATTACTAACTAACAAACCAATCTTTCCATCTCCATCCATGGCAAAACTCTCTTTTTTCTGGATTGCAGTCTCAAAACTTAAAATAAAGTTCCAAAAACATATAGATTATTTCGAGATACTAGCATATATGTGATCAACATTCTAACCAGATACTTAAAAATCTCTTTTACATTAAAAGAATAGTAAATGCATGCAGAAGTGGAGTGAAAGTGACTGACTCATTTCTTATGTAGCGAAGACAAGATCCACTAGACAACAAACTACAAGTTCATAAGCATAACTACATGAATATAAGATAGTTGGATCAAAAGATCAAAAAGAAGAGAGACAAAAGGATTAGAAGAAGATATTTTCTTTTTTGATAGAATTTATAGGAAGATTATAGTTTAGTGCTCAAGGGGATAACTTTGAATGGTAAAGGGGAATATAATTGCGTTTCTCAGAAACATTGAATTTGTATGTGGTTTCACACAATCCAAACAGTGTGAACACTCCTGTTGTCATCATAAATGAATAAAATAAAATATTGTTTAGACCTTAATTTCTATGATAATTTTTTTTTAAGTACATAAAAGAGGTTAAAGATCCAAAGAAAAGAAACAACTAAGCAATGGCAAAGCCATGGTATGAGGATCTCCTCAAACAGTATCGTGGCTCTCCTCGAACAATGTAGGAGATATGAAAAAAACGTCATGGTATTTCGTATTACCAGCGACACCTTTGACTTCCAATCGCAGTAGCATTTGTGTCTCTAAAGACGTGACTTATTTTCATTTGTCCCTTAGACATTGATACGGACAAAATAACACTAAATTGGGTTTAATCACGGTCGGGTCATGAACACCGGTTGGGATAGGATGATCATGGTCGAGACCGGTCAAGAATTCGAACTAAACAGTTACATAAGGAGAAAGGAATATTGCAGTTATAAAAGTAAATGTGATCCGGAGGAATTCGGAATATGTGACTGAGTCGTAATAGGTAACCACCATTAGTACGAGATGGGTGATTGTGTTAATAGAGGTAATTGCCATAATCTACCGAAAGAAGGGTAAAACCCTAAGATCGAATGGCTATCAAGAGAAGGCACGAACAAACCCAACGGTCAAGAAATGGAGGTAAATCTTATATAAACTAAAGTCTTATACCCAACAGAGGTATCTAAATCGTTTATTTTCATTACTATATTCAATTCAAGCTCTGCAATTCATCAGAGTTTTGTGATCAGTTCCATTATTAACTTAGCATTCAAAGGTAGCCTCCCAACTCCACAGTTAGGCCACGTCTAACATTGTTTTGCCGATCAATTCCCTAAGATCTAAAGACTGAGCAGATTTTGGATGCTTTACACATAATCAATGATTTGATATTGTTGACGGTAGAGATGAGCTCTAAATGAGGCTGCACGTATATAACCATTTAAATATTGCAAGCCTCAGCGGCTCAGCCCATCTATTATTCAAGGTCATACAAGACCAATCAAGGCAAGGTTGGACTAGATTAAACCCGAACAAGGTTGGGTTGGGATAAGGTTTAGATCTTTCTTGACCCATACACATCACTTTTGAGACTGTTTGATTAAATCATTTAATAGTGATATGGAGAGATTATGATCAGACCGGGTTCATACCTGGTCCGACCCTCAACCCCGGTCGAGACGGAGAGATCCGACTCGCTCCCGAGTGAACCGGACCCGGAAGATGGCTTGCTGAAGAAGAAAGCTTATTCGGCTGCAAGCACGCCCTAATCCTACTTATGGATTAGGGTAATCACCCTAATAATGGCAGACTCGAATTGACGGCTGCGGATAATCATTATCGAAGGGATAATCATCACATAACCTAAAGGTTATCTCAGGAGTCCTCTACTAGTCCAAACTAGTAGAAGTCCATTGCTCAACGGATCTAACTGTTAAGATCCAACGACTACCCGAAGAAGGCTCAAGTGCATCCAACGAAGGAGATTCGAAAGTACACTCTATATAAACCTCACTACCATACAAGGTGAGGGGATCGAAAAGAATACTATCTGAGACTCAGGTTCATATACATACTGATAGACCTAAACTATCAGCGATCTGCTATCTAGATCACCTTTCCCAGTTCTCCATTCCTTAAGCTCTGCGCTTCTAGCAGAGCCGTTTGTGATTAAGTTCATCAACTGACTTAGCCTTTGGAGGTGGACTCCCGACCCCAGCGATCGGGCCACATCTGACGCTTTTGTTTTGCAAGACATCACGAGGAGATCTAAGGGCTGAGCAGATTTTGGACGCATCAATTGGCGCCATCTGTGGGAAACAACTTGAAAAGCCATGGTGACTAGATCAGCAGCCGCAGCAGCCGCTGCACAACGCAATTCCGGTGTTCAGATCCCTGGAGTGAATAATCCAGATATTCCCCAGGAAAGCCAAAATCCTATCAAGGTAGATGGTGGCCAGGGAGGACGTAATCCTCCTCCTGATACAATCCAAGATCAATTGGATCAGGTAAAGATTCAACTCTTGGAGGTGAGCCAAGCACTCCGCATGCTCAGCAGACGAGTGGTTTTACCACAAAAGCCTGATCAGCGTGATTCAGGGAGACGTGCATTGCCACGTGACCATAGATTGGCTGAAGACCGAAATATCGATCAGAATTTCCGTGAAGGAGACCGAGGACTTAGGAGGATCGATGATCAACCGAGGCGAGATGATCGGTTCGACAGACCGCAAGAGAGTACAACCGATTCAAACACAAGGTTGGATACGGGGGTAAGAACTCACTCACCCACTATCGGAAGAACCGTTCGTGATGATCGAGCGAGTTCGCGACGAGAGGAATGCTCGGGAAGGACGGGCTGTTCGTGATGATCGAGTAGCACGGGATGATCGTGTTAATCGAGGTTGTGATCATATTGTTGAAGATCACCCGACCCAGTTGGTCAGGAATTGGCCAACATTAATGAGAAATTAGGGCAGTTGGCTAAGGGAAGAATAACTGAGGATATTTACTCAGTCATTCGGAAGACTCCCTTTGCCGAGCCAATTGCGGGATATCAGTTTCCTCGTAACTTCCGTTTGCCTACCTTTTCAACATTCGATGGCTCCGGAGATCCAACAGCTCACATCAGCTATTACCTACAGACCATGGAAGTTTGGGTAATTCGATGAAATTTTATGTAGGGTTTTTGGTTCATCACTTACTGGAGCAAGCACAAAAGTGGTTTTCGAACCTCCCCTCGGAAGGATCGTAAACTTTGACGAATTGGCGCGCCAATTCATAGGGCGATTCTAGAGTGGAATACAGGTCAAGAAAATGGAAGAAACCTTGTTTTCTTGTCAAACAAGGAAAGAGCGAATCAATCAGAGAGTTTCTGAAAAGATTCAACAAAGTGACGATGGAGATAGAAAATCTGGATGAACAAGTAGCCAAAATTGCTCTATTCACGGGACTCACTAATCGGAAACTCCTGGAGTTATTACTACGGGATATGCCTGCGACTTATGCTTTGAGTTGGTACGAGAGATGCCGGAGCGAGGCTGAAGTCATGGAGATTCTAGATGCGCGCCAAGGAGATAATAATGTCTCCAATAAGGAATGAAGGCTTACGAGCGAAAGCGAAGCCAAAGAAAAATGTTCGTGATCGGGTTGGAAAATCTCAGCCTTGGCGCCAAAGGTCCCCCGGTAAAAGTGAGTACACTCCATTGAATGCTCCTCGGGCTGATATTTTAAATATCCTCATAAAAAAAAATATTTTAAAGTGGCCGCCTAAAATTCTTTTGAAACCCGGAGAGCAGCAGGATCGAGAAAAGTATTGCCGATTCCACAAGGACTATGGTCATTATACTAATGATTGTCGTCATCTGAAGGCGGATATTGAGAGATTAATATCTCGGGGACATCTCCGTCCAGTTTCGTTAGCGAGAAGAAGGGAGGAGCCACGTGAGCCACGTGCGGCTGCTCCGAAAAGGGATCGTTCGGTTAGTTCGAAACTATCAAGGGAGGCCCCGAAGTCTAAGAAAGGCAAGGAGGTGATTGAAGCTACTCGGTCACCGATCCTTACCATCTTCGGGGGACCAGAGCCCGAATCACTCCGGAGTCGAAAACAAAATCCAAATTTGTTGGAACCGGAGAGACGCAGAAGCGGAAGAAGCTGAATGGTGAAGATTCTATCACCTTTAGCGAGGAAGACGAAAGAGATGTTTGTTTACCTCATGATGATGCTATAGTCATCAAGGTAGAGATTGCACGACGGGAAGTGCATAGAGTTTTGATTGATACGTGGTCTGCGGCTGACCTAATTTCCTACGAAGTGTATCAAAAATTGAAGGTGGATCAGGACTTGATGAAACCTTCATCCACACACCTATATGGTTTTGCAGGGTCATCTGCAGTGGCGGAAGGATCGGTCCAGTTGGATTTATCCATTGGAAGTTTTCCTAAGGAAACAATTGTCCGAATCAATTTTTTGGTGGTTCGGGAACTGCCCCGACTTATAATATGATCCTCGGGCGACCATCTTTATCCAAGATAGGTGCTATTGTTTCGACAAAGCACTGAAGACAAAATTCCCGACTGATATGGGAATTGGTCAAGTCTCCTCGACCGGAAGATCTCTCGGCAATGTTATGTTGCCTATTTAAAAGACAAGGAGGGCCCGAGGAAGGTAAACGCCCTCTCCCATAGAAGTTTGAGATGATCGGGAAGAGACAGAGATGCAAAGACCCGAACCAGTGGAGAAGCTGGAACAAATCCAGCTATGTACCGAGGATGAGAAAAAGATTACTTATATCGGGTCTAAACAGCTGGAAGAATTTAAAGATGAGTTGAAGTTTTTTCTTCAGCAGAATAAAGATGTATTTGCATGGTCTGCCGAGGACATGCCCGGAATCGATCGGGCCATTGCAGAGCACAAACTCGGATAGACCCTAAGGCGAAACCGGTGATACGAAAAAAGAAGAAATTTCTCCATTGAAAAGTATGAAGCCGTTCAAAGCGAAGTTGAAAAACTTAAGAATTCTAGTTTCATAGAACCAATTGAGTGCCCAACTTGGTTGGCCAACGTGGTAATGGTAAAAAAGGCGAATGGGAAGTGGAGGATGTGTACAGACTACATAGATCTTAACAAAGCTTGCCCAAAAGATTGCTACCCGTTGCCTCGGATTGACCTCTTGATAGATGCGACTGTAGGATATGAAACTTTAAGTTTCATGGATGCCTACTCGGGGTATAATCAGATCCTTATGAATAAGGAGGATGAGAAGTATACGGCTTTCATGACTGATCGTGAGAGCTATTATTACAAGGTCATGCCTTTTGGCTTGAAGAATGCAGGAGCAACATATCAGAGGGCCGTCAACAAGATTTTCAAAGAGTTGATAGGAAAGAATGTTGAAGCTTATGTTGACGACATGCTAGTGAAAAGCTTTACAAAAGCAAATCATATTGCAGATTTGACTGAGGTATTCTCAGTACTGCGGAAACATCAAATGAAGCTAAACCCAAAAAATGTGCCTTTGGAGTCTCCTCGGGCAAATTTTTGGGCTTCATGGTATCACGAGGGGAATTGAGGCTAATCTTGCCAAAATACAAGTTCGATTGATATGGAGGCTCCCAAAACTGTTCGGGATGTGCGGTGTTTAACGGGGAGAGTTCGTTGCTTTAAATCGATTCATCTCCAAGTCTGGAGAAAAATGTTTGCCTTTCTTCAAGGCACTTAAAGACCTGAAGGGCAGTAAGGAAGTGAAATGGACTGAAGAGTGCTAGAAAGCTTTCGAGGAATTAAAAGAAGCACTTGGACAACCACCGATCCTGTCCAGACCAGAGAAGGGGGAAATATTACAGCTATATCTAGTGACGTCCCTTTCAGCGGTCGGTGCAAGTACTTGTTCGTGAAAAAGATAAAAAAAACGGTGGCCGATTTACTATGTAAGCCACGTGTTGCTAGATGCGGAGACAAGATATTCACAGATTGAGAAGCGGGCTCTGGCTCTCATGATGGCCGCCGGGAAGCTAAGGCCATATTTTCAGGCTCATCCAATTGAGGTATTTACAACTTTTCCTCTTAGTAAAGTTCTTAACAAACCTGATTTGTCTGGAAGGATGGTATCCTGGTCGGTTGAACTCAGTGAGTTCCAAGTAAGTTTTAAGCCCAGAACTGCAATCAAGGCTCAGGCATTAGCCGACTTTATAGTAGAAACTACTGCACCAGTGGAACCCACCATTGAGGATCCCATTATACCAACCACTTGGGAGGTATATGTGGATGGTTCGAGTAATAAAGATGGAGCAGGAGCTGGAATTCTATTAAAAAGTCTAGCAGGATTTATTATTCGATATGCTTTGAGATTCGCATTTGACGCAAGTAATAACGAAGCGAGAATATGAGGCTCGATAGTAGGACTTCGGTTGTCAAAAGCATTATCTATTGTAGATGTTACTATTTATAGTGACTCTCAACTTATAGTCAACCAAGTCCAGGGGGAGTATGGTATTAAAGAACCACGCTTGCAGAAATATCAAGAGATAGTGCGGGCATTTCAAAACCAATTTCGGAATTTGAAGATATCTCGGATTTTGAGGAATGAAAATTCAGGTGGCGGATGAGCTATCTCGACTAGCCAATGCCAAGGAAAAGAATCTAGACCCTTCGGTCTACATTGAAGAGATAACTTTTCCAAGTTATCATGAGAAAGAAATTTCTTATATTGAAGCGAACGTTCTTTGGATGGATCCAATAATCGAGAATCTAAGGGATGACAAATTACCCGAGGATCCGGTAGAGGCAAGGTTGATCAAGATTCGATCAGCTAGATTTGTCATTCGGAATGGGAGACTATACAAAAGATCTTATGCTGGACCCCTTATGAAATGTATAGGCCCCGAAGGAGCAAAATCAGCTTTGGCTGAGGTTCATGAAGGAATTTGTGGAGCTCACATGGGTGGACGAGCCCCGGCTCACAAAATTCGAGACTTGGGTTATATTGGCCTAAGGTCCAAGAGGCTGCTATGGAATACGTTTGTCGATGTGGTAGCTGTCAAATTCATGCTACGAGATCGAAGCGCCCGGCGGAAACTATGACTTCAATTCTAAATCCCATTCCCTTTGCAATGTGGGGAATTGATATCATTGGCAAATTCACCAAGGCATCAGCCGGACGGGAATATCTTGTAGTAGCAATTGATTACTTCACAAAATGGGTTGAAGCCGATTGCTGGCGGCAATTCTTGAGAAAAAAAGTGGAGAAATTTGTGCTTGAATCAATCATATATCGCTTTGGGATTCCAAAGATTATTGTCATCGACCATGGTACTCGGTTCGATTGTCCACAATTTGAGCAATTCTGTGGAACATATATGATCGAGCATCGTATGTCCTCAGTGGCATACCCCCAAAGCAATGGACAGGTAGAGGTTACTAACTGAACGCTACTGGAAGGAATAAAGAGAACACTCAAAGCTAACAAAGCTTCTTGGGTCGAAGAACTTCATAATGTACTGTGGGCTTATAGAACTATGGTTCGAACACCCACAGGAGAAACTCCATTCAGGTTGGCATATGGATCCGAAGCATTGGCACCAGTGGAGATAATGGCGGGGACATTACGGGATCGTGAGTTCGAGGAAAAAGAAAATGAACAAGGGCTGCTTGATAGTCTTGATTTGTTGGACGAAGTTCTGGCAAAGGCAATAGCACGAACTCAACATTATCAAAGAAGGATAGCGTCTCATTATAATACTCGAGTGAAGAATCGTCGGTACTTAGCTGGAGATTTGGTGTTGAGAAACACCCTAGCTTCCGACCCGCGTCACCAAAGAAAATTAGACCCTTCCTGGGAAGGACCTTATATGGTTGTGAAACCGGTCGGTTCGAGAGCTTACGAGGCTGAAGAACATCAACACCCAGAAAGAGTTGGATCGTTCGTGGAATGCTAGGCATCTCAAAAAGTTTTATCCTTGAGGATGATTTCAATTTTGTTCGCGATGTAATCATTTTCAACTCAATCAATGCAATTTTTGGCTTTCAACAAACTATCTTTTGATTGGGGGGCATCATACACCACATTCAAGAACAAGATCCAACTATAAGGCATCGGATGAAAATTCGTGTGGGCCCTTCAACACTTATGGAAATTTTTGGACTTTCTTAAGTCGAGGCATCGGATGAAAATCCGAGTGAGTTCCTTTTGCAAGGCGTCGGTTTAAAACCCGAGTAAGTTCCTTCAAGACTTATTGAATTTTTGAATTATCCTTAAGTAAAGGCATCGGTTTAAAACCCGAGTGAGTTCCTTCTCAGCCTTATTGTATTTCTCCGGAAATCCTTAAGTAAAGGCATCGGTTTAAAACCCGAGTGAGTTCCTTCTCAAACTTATTGTATTTCTCCGGAAATCCTTAAGTAAAGGCATTGTTTCAAACAACTAAGACCTAATGCAACAACGATTCAAGTGGCTAGCAAAGTTCAAGATAAAGTTAATTTCTTATTTCTTCAAAAGATCCAAAGAGGCAAGTATCAAAACAATTACAAGAGCTGGATACAATCTTCGGTCAAAAAATAAAGTCATCATAGGTGACTATTGAGAAGTTATACAAGATCAACGCGACTTTGCTAGAACAAACATATGAGTCATCCATTGGTGGGGATTCAAGGAAAAGAAGAGAAGAAATGAGGATTACAAAAATATTTCGGTAGCATAAAATCCTCCGCAATTTCATACTCTTTGTCCAGGAGAAGCATGGTCCTCGACCAAACTCGCATTCAGGACAAGCTCGTCATAATTGATTTCTTCCAGGGGAGAATAAACAGGAGAATCTTCCAGATAATGCATAATATCTGGATCGGAAGGTGGAGGATCAATCTTATCCTTGGTCTAGTCGGGAGGAGGAATACCAGGTCAGTAAATACTTCGGGATGGCAAACAGCCTTTGTAGGGAGTCGTATCAAAATGAGGATCCTTCCTTAATATTGATTCCCATACTTCGTTCTCACCATCCCGGTACGCCTGCAAGTTATAAGCATTCAACATATCAACAAAAGGCTTACTGTGTAAATACTTGAAGACGCAGGCTCTGCGAACATCAGTTGGAAGGGATTCGGGCAAAGGAACGACGAGCTTGCCTTTCGGGTAACGTTTCAGATCCTTTGGCTCCTGACTTTCCAACTGTTCGCTCCGATCGCCGGATCTTCTCCATGGCATCATCCAAGTCTGACCGAAGACGACCAATCATCGAATTTTTTTCTCCTGCCACCTCCCAAGCTAGATTCCGAAGGCGAGCAATCTCAACATCTTTAGCTTCGGAGATTTCCCGAAGCCTAGAAACTTCATTGCTCAATCTACTGAGCCTAGTAACTGCTTCCACTTGGTTGTGGAAGTTACCAGCAAGACTCCTGCAAACAACTTCCGAGTTAACGAGGAGCAGAAAAGTAATTTTTCAGAATCAGAGGATAATGAAGAAAGACTTACATCACCAGTGACTTCGTAAAGACTTCATCTGGAAGTTTGGAAAGAACTGCGCTCTCAGAAGCCATTCGAGCAGTAGTACACCATTCCAACACTCTGTCAAACTCGTTTGACACTAATTCAGGCGAAGGATGAGAAGGATGAGCTACACCAAGAGAAGGATGAGCTGCATCACTTGTCACCCGACGGCGCTTCCTAATGGCAAAATCCTCCAACTCGGAAGGAGAGGAGGAGGATGCCAAACAAGCACTGGAGTTGGAAATAGGAGCAGCACCTACTGGGACCACACCTTCATCAGACGCCAACATAGTTGCCTCAGATGCCCGAAGAGTCTCTTTCGGGGGTGCACCAATAGTCTCACCAGCAGGGGCGTCGGCAGCACCATCGGCAACGGAGTGATCAAGATCTTCTTGGGAAAGATGAGCGATCACTTCAGGAAAAGGAGGCGCAGGGACGACATCAATAGAAATTGTGGGAATCTGACTTGAAGATTCACCGGCAGCAGTTGCCTTACGCTTGGAGGATTCACTAGCTGAAACCACCGCACTGGCCCCAACCACCACCGACGGAACAATTTTCTTGCAAGATTTTGCTCTGATAAAGTTCGGGTTGATCTTGGGAGCCACTATGCAAACAAACAAGCCGTATCAGTACAGAAATAAATGACAACAACAAGAGGGAAAACCCTAGTTTTTTATTACTTCCAACAAACCCAAGTAACTAAACCCCAAGTATAACTACTGTGCAGTTTACTCAGGGGGGAAGTGGGGAAAGAGATGAGTAATCAAGAAACTCACTTGTTCAGAAGTAGATAGAGCTATTGTTGGAGTACGAGGAATACGGAAGCAGGCCGAAGGACGAAAGGTCACTTTTAACACTTTAGCAAACCTAACTTGCAGAAGATAGGATAGATGGAGAGTACCCACGAAGGCTTTAAATAGCCTCAGGTATCAAGACGACGGTTGAAGGCTAAGGACAACCGACGACCTAGATCGAAATGACGCTTCGAAATCCGCAGAAAGCAAGATCAACGGTCGGAGGGATGCCACATGGAAACATGTGGAAGCAAGCACCTGATGCAGAGATACCTCCAATCGTCGCACCGCCATTAAAATAATGGATGTATTTCCGATTCATTGGAAACAGTGAATGGTATACAAAGGCAAGAAAACGTTTGAACTTCGCAGAAGGGAAACGTGCGGACTTTGCAATAAATGAAGTAGTGGAGAAGATTAATGCATCTTCTCGAAACGCATCTTCACAATATGTCTACAAGATTATTATTCGGCGAGGAATGTAAAGTTAAGTGATGAGTTTTATCATTAATACTTTGATATTCAAGGCAAGATTTCGGCAGGAGACGGGGAAATATAAAGGCCAACATGAGAAAGAAATGTCTATTCATTAAATAGAGGGTAAATCTGTACAAAAAGATAACTCCCTAAGCCTTTTCTTCATTGTTGCCCGAGGGACCCTGGTCGGGAGGACTTTTCTCAGGATCATGAGAAGAGCCTTCCTCAAGAATGGCATCGGCTGAGTCCTCTACAGCAGCAACTTGAGACTCGGCATGTGATTTCTCCTCTGGAAGTGCCGGCTAGTCAGCCAGGTATGCCTCATATTGAGGGTCAGCTAGAAAAGGATCATCTTCTTCCTGAGCCCAGTCCGGGAGATCCGTACCAACTTTCCCGAAGACCTCTTTGTGGCACACCTCACGAAAAGGAGCAGTGTCGAAAGCAGGGATTGATCCGAGGATTCGCTCCAAAACGTCGTTCTGCCCCAAGCGATAAGCTTGAAGGTTGTAGATACCTAGCAGCTCGGAGAAAGGTACGCTGTTCAGGTATTTCTGAACACACTCCTTTCGAAGCTCTGGCTTTATATGCTCGGGCTTGCTAGGGATCGCCAACTTCAGATGTTCTTCGAGCTCCCTACTTTTGAATTCAAGCCTGTCACCAAACAACGTGGCAGCTGCTTTTTGCTTCCTGGCCTCGCGCTCGGCAGCAGCGGCACGAATCTTTGACGCTTCGAGGGCCTCCTTGAGGGAGATCACTTCTTCCTCATGCTTTTTCTGCAGCTCCACGGCAGCTGCAGTCAGCTGGTCTATTTTAGAATTGGCTTTTGCCAAATTCTCTTCACAAGTTTGCAGCAAGGAGCTGGTGCGACCAACTCGGCTCAATGCTTCCATGTGTTGATAAAAGCTCAACACAACATTCCTGGGAAGGCGGAAAATATCAGAAGAAGTCTTAAGGAATTATGAAAAAATAACTAAGCAAGAAGACCGGTACCTTGTAGATTGACTAACAAGGGAGGTGTCATCCAGGGCTTCAAATTCCTGGCGATCAGAAGGAGACTGAGGGAGCCCCATTCTGCAGCTTTCTCAGGATCCCGAGTCACCCTGTCGGTCAGCTTCAGGGTCCACTGTGGGGTGAAGACCTCCTCACCATCCGTTGAAGCTTTGGATTTTTTATTGAAGGGAGCATCAATTGTGTCATGCCTCCTCTTGGTTCGGGCGGAGGAAGAAACATTAGTCCTCTCCACAATTGGTTTCTTCCCTTTACCCGAAGCATCAGCCACGGGCCTGATATTCCTGATACCCCTATAAGAGGGGTCGGGAGAGGGAATAGAAGCCTCTTGATCTATGGTCAAGGCTCTGGGCGATCGTTGCTCGGCTGTCACAACGGCCCTAGCGGCCTTCACCCGCAGGCTTTCAGGGTTCATTCTTGGAGTCACTGCAAAGAAGGACAAGAGTCAGAACTAAAAACATATCACTTCAGTCAAATTAAAGGATGGTGGTTAGAAGCTCACAATGAGCCAGGCCCCAATACTGGAGGATGGAGTTATACTCCACTTTAAGTCCATGTATCTCTTGACACCATGGAATGGATTTGATCTTTCTGACGGCCGCCTCGTCTTCTTTGGATAAGGGAAGGCCTCGGTTATTCTCGGAAGAAGAATTACACCTCCTCCAGGCGGTTGGGAAGTTAAGATTTGATGGAGGCGCTCGATAGAAAAAGTATCGTTCGCGCCATCTTTTGTGGTTAGAAGGGCAAGTTCCTTTGACAAGGATGCTGCCCCTCCAATCGAGTTCAGCCTTATTGTGTTTGGACAGAAAAACCCATCCGGGAGGATGGGAGATAGAAAGAACATGAAAATGTACAAAGAGAGAAAGAGATGGCGTAATGCCAAGTTCAAAACACAAACCCAAGAAGCCGACGATGAGACGCCAGCTAGTGGGGAGGAGCATTCCGGGACAAATGTTCCAATGATTCAGAACTGAGGAGAACAAAGGATTAAAAAAGGGAAAGCGAACCCCGCTTTCCAGTGCATCTATATACAGAGAAAATTCACCCGAAAGGGATGAATAAACCCTCTCATCAGGGTGGGGAGCCCTAACCTGATATGAGGAAGGAAAATCAAAATCTTGGACAGCTGAAAGAAGGGTTTCCTCATCGTAAATGGAGGGAACAAAGCCAGGTCCACCATCGGACCCGGAAGTTTGAGGCTGCCTAGAAGACTCGACAATCTTGGAAGATCCAGACTCGAGAAGGACAGGAGAAGTTTCGGTTTTTCTTTCAAAACCATTTTGAGAAACTTCAGTGAACTCGCGCCAGAGGACAGTTAGGGTTTTGTTATCACTATCCGACTGTTCGGGAGCAGGAGAAGCAAAAGCCTCACTGCTATTACCAACACTGGGTACCAGAGAAGCCCTATCGTCCGCCATTACTTGTTTCAGAATGCGAAAATTCGCATTATAAGCCTCATTTCCACATTCCAACTTCATTTTATCCTCTTTCAAAGGTGAGAGAGCTCTAGGGAATGTCTCCAAAGGTTCTTACAAGTGTTCTTGAGGTGTTTTGGTGCATCAACAACAACACTTCAACACACAACCAACACAAACAAGGTAAATCTTTCATTATTTCCTCCATTTTCATCTTCTCATGCTTGCATTTCCATCAAAACCATGCTTTGCTTGTATCCAATGCTAGAAATCATGCTTAGGAATGCTTAGAAACATATTCCTTAGGTTTCAAACACAATGCCATGCATAGACAACAAGTTCTAACATATAGGTGTTCATCTCGCAACGTTTTCATACCGAAATTGTTATCTTTAGAAAATTTTCGTTTTCTCACAAACCGCTTGAAATTTCCGCACGAAATCAAATGCTACATGCTCAAGATGATATTGTAGATAGGTCCATAAAATTTGATTTAACCAATTTCAACTTTTCAAAAATCCAATTTTGACCTAAATTGCAAAATCCCCAAATTTTCCTTCTTGCTGAATTTTTCGCTTTAATTCAAGTTTTCGATCGATTTTCTTCAAACAAACTTCATAGACATGAAATTCCAAGTATTGTGCACATGCTAGTATGTTCAAATCAAATTTTCCCAAAATTTGAAATTTTCCGAAAAATTACGAAAATACCCTTTTGGCTCAAATCTTAAAGTAGCACTTACTGGAAATGTCTCTTGTCTCTTTCACAGAGACACACTATGCAGAGGGGAGGGCGAGGACGAGGTAGAGGTCATGGTCGCATTGTAGGGGCACTTAGGGGCAGAGGTCAGGTTCCTTCAGAGCCTAGACAGGAGGTTCGGAGACCGGACATGTTCAACACACCTCAGGCCGAGTTTTTGTACGAGGCCTACTTCAGTTACTGTAACATCGAGTTAGGACGTCTACTTCACCTACGCCAGCTCAGAGTCTTTAGGATTCAGCAGAGATTCGACACGTTGCAGTGGACTCATCTCTTCACTGAGGATCTGCCGGTATACTCGGAGCTAGTGAGGTTGTTCTTCAGCAACCTTACCTACACAAAGGAGGCTCGAGGTCAAGGACATCCACTTAGACTTGTCCTAAGGAGCAGGGTCTTCTGGACTCGATTCGCTTTTCCACCCGAGCACCGGCTGAGATCTTGTAGGTTCCTTACTATCCACACGGCGGTGTGTGTGGATACCTGCAGAGAGCAGATTTGGACAGCTATCGATGCCGTACGAGCTACGCGAGATATGCTCTACACTATGGGATAGTCGTCGATGCTTCACTCCGTGGACCAGCGGACGGATGACGGATTCTACACGGATTATCTATCGTATAGTCGGCCAAAACATTATGCCGAAGGCCGGACATCACCATCGGGTCACAGTGATGGAGGCCTTAGTCATCTACCGCATCTACATGGGCTTCGAGATCGATCTCTCCTACATCATTCAGCAGGTCATGCTTGGACTTGGTTCTGCGGCCTAGCATGCGGAACCTTTGCTATGGGGAGGCTACCGACCTTGATCTTCGGGCATTTCGGGGAGAGTTTCGAGGATACACCGGTGGACACCGGTTCACGGGGATACGTCATCGGGACTCGGACCATTCGTCGGATGAGACTGCAGCGATCGAGAGATCTCCTGGTCCGGAGGGTGAGGATGATGAGGAGTTAGAGGATGAGGATCAGGAGTCGGAGGATGGAGGAGAGGATATTGGTCCCGATAGTGATGATCAGGCCGGAGACGATACGAGAGATGCACGAGGCTGAGCCGGTGCATCACGAGTTTCCTTCATCACACTTCGAGGCGGGTGGCCCTTCTCATGCGGTTCCGGAGACTTCGGATCTTGGGGCACGGATGAGATCGATGACTTCCATGCTAGAGAGGATGGAGGTCGGACAGAGTAGATGTATGAGAGGATGGAGTCACGACGGGATAGGATAGAGCATCGGGTGACTCGGCTAGCGGAGGAGCTCGGAGCATACGAGAGATCGGAGAAGATCACCTAGATAGAGCTGTACCCTAGGATTTTCATTTATGCATTTCGGATGTAATCGTTGTAAAAGCTTTTGAAATTAATGAAGTTCATTTTGTTTCACTTAATTATTGTATATTATGCACCTTTCTTTTATTTGCATTAGTGACATTTGTTTAAGTATAATTATGGTATGTTATTCGGAAATGTTCTGTTATGCTTCATAGGTTAAGTTTCTAATCCAAGTGTTCTATTATTCACTTCTAAGAGTAGAGGAGTCATTTGAGATCAATGACTCAGGAATGTTCAGTTATTGTCTTTTGTGGTTAGGATTTCCTCGAACCTTGGGCTCTGATACCAATCTATCACATCCTCCCGGCCGGTACCCTATCTGGCATACCCGAGAGTGTGATCCACAGCCCAAAGATCAGGTATCGAGTAATCAACCTTCCACATAAACAATAACATAATAATGAACAATAATAATAAAAGTGCGAAAGATAAACCATAGATCCAAATAAGAAAAGGATGAATCATATATAAATCAGAGTACTAGATATAATCAGAGTGTCTAAATCAGATAAGCAAAGTGAGGCGAAATCCCACTCTACAACCAGCGGAAAAGTGGTTCTAAAAGAGAATAAGCAAGATAGAATCTAATCCCAATAGCAGGTACAATAGGTAACTAAATTGTTCTCAATCTTATAGACAATATCCCTATAAGTATAAATCTCATAAACGGCACAAGGGCGCTTCCACTCTATGGTCGGACTAAGCATCGTACGGAGCATAACCACTCGCGGGATCTTCAGTGTAATTGTCGTAACCGCAATCACCTTCCTGGAGATATGCCTCTTCTCCTTGCGCTTCTTCATACGGGCCGTCATGATATTCGGAACACTGTAGAATAGTCTAACAAACATTGTACAATAAAGGAATGAGTTTCAAAGAAACTCGGTAAAAGCGATTAAATCCATAATAAAATAAATGGCAGGATTTCGGAACAAACATAAATGCAATATGGTATGAAACAAACAATGAATGTATGAATCTAACTCTACATATGCTTGGTCTCTATTGGCGAGACATGCTTTAAGTCATAGCACCGTACTTCTTTAGGAAGGTCTCAATCACTCATCATCAGTTGGTAATGGGTCCGGCATCCCTCGGGACATTCCATGGCTGGGGGTATAGGTCACCACTCTCTCACATCACCATTGGTCTAAGTACCGGCGCATGTCAGGGTAAAGCCTAGCCAAATGCAAGTCTTCTACTTAGTTACATCAAGTCAGATCCAGATACGTCCATTCCTCGTATCCTTCACACTAGAGTCCTCATAGTCCCTGACTACGGACTCATCAACCCTATTGGTCATCCACATATGGTAAACGGGAAGCTCTCACGTCCCCTCACGGGTTGGTTACCGGTCTTGAGCGCCCGTGAGCCCAAGTCTATCCATATGCAACCCTACCAATAAATGGCTCCCACAATGTGATTCCTGTCCTCTCACGGGTTGGTTACCGGTCTTGAGCGCCCATGAATCCCCATTGCTACCACGGGTCGTTCGGTCTCAATACCCCTCCGATTAGGGGTCGACATAACGGGACATCCTAGCCAAACACTACTAGACAGTCCTAAATATGTCATCCAATAGTTTAGGAAGGTGTCCAGAGGGCATCTCCGGAAACATCCCATAATATTCCCGTAGTTGTCCAAGGACAGAAGTGTCAAAAAGACACCTCTCCTTTCCAAACCATACTTAAGCATACACAAGCATCAATTCATAACATCACATATATGGTAACTTCATATATGGAAAGAAATCAATAATTACAATTAACTTGTATATAACTGGTAAGTAAATCATACATGAGTCAATTCAATATAAATAAGTAATGCTACTGATATCAAGACAGTACCACAGTAGTATAACATTATAAGAATCTATTTAAAGAAATAAATTAACAAGATTCATATATAGAAACTAAGATATGCAATTTATGTTGTTAAAGAAGTAACCATCCTTACCTTTTATAACTTGCAAAGGAATCCTAAGAAATCAAGTAAGATCTTGACAAACTTGAGAAGGAGGTCCTAAACAAGTGTATACAACATATTAGGAAAGATCCCTAACAGAAAAGATACCAAAACATCCAAAAGCAGACCAATTGGAGTTGTTTGTACTCATTGGTCGATTGGATTTGGTCTACGCCCTGATCGACCAATGCAAACAGTAGCCTATAAAATCAGAGTTTTAAGATATAAAATCCGAATTTGATGGTTCAAAAGGGTACTAATCAAGGGGTAAACTACATTAGTAGTATCCTAACATATAGGGGATCTCAAAACACTAATCAAATCAAGATACAAATTAGGAAACAAAAAGTTACCATAATTAGATCAATCATGGTTCTTGAAGAATTCAAGATAGAAATCAAAGACAAGAATAATAGGAGAATGAATCATTGATTCAGATAAAGGTATCATGAAAGGCATACTTAGATCTTCAAGAAAATAGACCTAAGAGCATAAATCTAAACAAGGAAACAAAACCTACCATATATGTAACTATCATGATTCATGAAGAAAACATGATATGGTAGAAGAGAAACAACTAGAGATTGATAGATCATGGATCATGAAAAGAAAACACAGCAATTGACTACTAACATGATCAATATAGTAGATCTAAGGAGATCAGAATTCAAATCAAAAGATAAACAAAGACAAGATCATGATTTGATCATGATTCCTTCAAAAGCTTGCAATGATCATGGTTAAGATCATTGCATTAGCCATTAATCCTTAGGAAGATCATGAGAGACAAGTCCAGAGATGTTTGCAACAAAGAATGCAGCATCTCCTCTACTGTCTCAACTCAAAAAGGAAAGAAAAACAGAGATGGAGGAGAAGAAGAGAGTGTAGACATACCTTTGATGCAAAAGGAAGAGTTTTGAAGAAGATCCGTCAAGAAAAACACCAAGGATGCAAGGGAGATGACTTGCAGAGGTCTTTGGTTCGTTCCAAAGAGTTTGGAGGAAGAAAATACGAAGTAGACTCAAGATTGGACTTAAATAGAGCAAGCAAGACCTAATTGCCAAAGACAGCACCCATTGGTCGAGTGGATTGGTCGACTGGTCCAGTCGACCAATCAGTCGACCAATCAGTTTAGCAACTCCTAAACAGGGAATTGAAGACCCAGATCAAATCCAATCCTAAAGGGGTTTTGCACACATATCAAGTGACTTACCTAATAGGTAGAAATGCCTTCAAACCATGATAGAGAGCACTCCAAGTCCATCAACTAATCCGATCTTCATCAAGATTCAGTTTCCATAAATAGAACCTCATCATCAACTCTCATGGATTCAAAGCCAGACACCAAGTCCTCCACTGGGATGGCCCAAAGCTGACTTCTTACTTTACTTCGGGTCACAGGACCTACAAATAACAAGGTTTCCGGGTCAAGGTTAGGGCTGGGTTTTACAGATGAAGGCTCAAGTGCATCCAACGAAGGAGATTCGAAGGTACACTCTATATAAACCTCACTACCATACAAGGTGAGGGGATCGAAAAGAATACTATCTGAGACTCAGGTTCAGATACATACTGATAGACCTAAACTATCAGCGATCTGCTATCTAGATCACCTTTCCCAGTTCTCCATTCCTTAAGCTCTGCGCTTCTAGCAGAGCCGTTTGTGATTAAGTTCATCAACTGACTTAGCCTTTGGAGGTGGACTCCCGACCCCAGCGGTCGGGCCACATCTGACGCTTTCGCTTTGCAGGACATCACGAGGAGATCTAAGGGCTGAGCAGATTTTGGACGCATCAAATAGAAACTAGAACATTGACTATCCTTTAATTCACAAGCATAACTTTGCTGTCATCTTTTTCCCATTGTGTAGTCTATGCTATTACTTCCATATAAGTCTATTTCAAATATTCTTGTTCTTTATCTATTTTTAAGGCGAAAATGATTCAAATCACTAGTATAGTGAGTTGTAAAATACACTTGGATTTTCGACATTCACCAGATAATGAAATTATAAGTTACACCGAACCCATTCGATCCGACCAGGGGAAAGTCGCTGACTAGGTTATGGTCAGCCTAAAGGCTAAATTGAAGAGAGCGTCCTTATGCGAAAATGCTTATCCTATAGGAGAGATTCCCGATGAAGGAGTAACTTGGATTGACCTTATCGAATTGAAGGAGAACTCAAATAAATAAGTCCAAGTGGGAATATAACTAGATGAGGTTTGAGTTCGAGATAAACTTGAACACTTAAAGATCTAAAGAATTCTATAAAAGAACGAACAGGAGAAGGAAGAAGGTACGTTCAAAAGAGCTATTACTCTTACTGTTTTATTGTTTGTTGCATTCCTGCAAAATCTCATTCGAGAGAATTTGGCTAACTTGATCATCGGAGGTGCTACTCGACCACCCCAGTTAAGCACATTCTTGTAGGTACCCTCGGCTGATTCGGCGAGCAAAATTACGCAACAACACACCATAATGCCTATCAAATATTCTTTTTAAATCCATAGAAACATTCGATTTCAGGAGAAACTGACCTTATCAATTCTTGCTTTTGTTTATAAATTGAGTTTTAGGTTCAGTTAGAATTTTAGTGCGGTTGGTGGTTCACTGGAATAGGACCCTTTGCAATGATGGAATGAGTTGTAAATTAATAAATCAATTACCTTATTGCATCAACTAACCATGTGAGTTATTGTTAATAAGAAGTGAATGATAATTCTGTCAGTTGGGATAACGAATAATTAATATCATTTTTCAGATTTATGGAGTTTTTGAATGCTAATAATTTTCTGATAGAAGATTTAAACTTGAAATCAAACCAAAACTATTAATAATTTTTCTATTAGAAAGTTTAAACCTATAACCTCTTCGCTAAAAGATGTTGGCCATTGCAAACTGAGCAACCCCATGATGACGATAAATACCTTTTATTTTCATTTATTAAGAAATTTTAACATAAACTAATAATAATAGTCACCAACAGAAACAGATCATGTATATTGAGTAACAAACCTACTAAAGACCCCTATATAGAGGCAGTTCCCCAAAACCACCACTAAACACTTCTATCTAGAGGCCAACTACTAAAAAATACCTCTAAGTACTACCATATAGAGGTGGTCTACAGAAACTTGCCATTAAAGTCTCTCATATAGAGCTGCTGCTCATTAATGCCAATTGAAGGCCACTTCTTGTAATACCTCACTAATAAAAATCAAGAAGTGTCACCAATAATGAATTTTTTTGTTGTGGACCATTTCATCGTTTCCAAATCCACCCAAGCCCCCTCTCATAATGATTCCAAACAAACATGGTGCAGCATTTCAGTCTCCATTGCCAACACAAATGTCATTTTCTTGGTTGCAGCTTTAAAATCTGGATCAACACATTCTGGAATTGAAAAAAAAGAAAAGAAAATAAAAAACTCACTCAACAGGAACCTTAAAATTGATCTGGTTAAGCTCAAATCTCATTAATAAGAAAAGAGAAGAGACTGTAGAAGTGGAGTGGGAGAGACTTTCCTTCTGTGGTGATGATAAGATCCACCAGTCAACAATGTACAAACCCGTAAACAAATTTACATGAACAGAATATAGATGGATGAAAAGATCAGAAAGAAGCAGACTGATAAAATGGTTAGAGAAAAAAAGTAGAGTTCTGGGAAGATGATGAGCAGATTTACAAAGGGGTGAAGTGATAATATGGACGAAAAAATTGAGCCTTTATGCTAGTGAAAAATATCGAATTTGTGTGTGTTTTCAATTTTACAACCAAAGCAGCATGATCTTTGGTAGAAATCAGATCATAGAAACCCATTACTCATAAATATGGTATTTTTGTCATCTTCTTTTTCTTTCATTTTTATTATAAATATTATGCATGGAAGATTTTAGTTAGGTATGTGATCTATGCCAGAAGTCCCTCAAGTGTATTTTCTCATACAATATGAATAGAGTACACAAACCTAGATTGATGTATCAATACAAAATAATAAAAAAAAGAAATAATAATAATAAAAACTAGATTGAATTAGTTCACCAAATGTACATATACATCTTGAATTTATAGGAGGTCCCACCTTCTCATGTTTCAGAGGTAGAACCTCCATCTGATTGTATGATGAAGGGGATAAGTGTGATATTATTATACACTAAGCCTTGCGACAATGCAGGGTTGAATGAGCGGTAAGATCCATACTTTTCAGTGGAGACGTTGTGAGTTCAACCCTTGCGGACGGCATTTAATTTTTCGTCTTAAAAAAAAAGCACCAGTACCCAAAAAAAAAAAAAAAATACACTAAGCTTGACAGGAGGTGATTCAAATTCACTTTTGTACAAAAATGCCAGACTCTTTAAAAACTAATCACATTTAATTTATCATGAATCCAATGCAAGATGGTATATATATATAGGAATATAGGCTCAACGAGCTTGAGCCCGAACATAGTCTAAGCTTAAAATTTTGTTCTTGAGGGTGACTTAAGGGTTGAGTGTTTGACCTAGTTAGATTGACCTGATCCTATCACACTTTAAGATATCTTTTAATAAAGGGTAAATATCACTTACCTCCCCTCTTAGCTGGACAAATAGCACTTACACCCCCTCTTAGTTGGATAATATTACTTACCTCCCCTCTTACCTAGCAAATATATCAAACACCTCCCCTCTATTAACTTTCTAGGTTAAATTTAACTTTTGCCGTTAAATATTTTTCTAAAATCCCAAACTACCCTTGACTTAAAATATGTTTTTATTTTAAACCATAAATTGCCGTAATCACCCCTAAAAGTTAAAATACTAAATTACCTCAATTAAAATAATTATGAAAAATCAAAACTAAAATTCAAATTATCTTTAGTTATTAAAAGCCCAACATGCCCTTTTTTTTTAAAAAAAAAAATTATCAAACAATTAAAAAAACCCAAAATAGTAGTACGTGTTTAATTTTATAAAGATACCCTTTCTTTTTTTAATTGCATTTTTAATTTACTTGAGAGTAGTACGTGTTTTTTTAATTGTTTGATAAAAATAAAAATAAAAAAGGGCATGTTGGGCTTTTAATAATTAAAGATAATTTGGGTTTTAGTTTTGGTTTTTAATAATTATTTTAATTGAGGGGTAATTTAGTATTTTAACTTTTAGGGTGATTATGGTAATTTAAGGTTTAAAATAAAAAATATTTTAGTCAAGGGTAGTTTGTGATTTTAGATAAATATTTAACGGCAAAAGTTAAATTTAACCGATAAAGTTAACAGAGGGGAGGTGTTTGATATACTTCCTAGGTAAGAGGGGAGGTAAGTGATATTATCCAACTAAGAGGGGGTGTAAGTGCTATTTGTCCAGCTAAGAGGGGAGGTAAGTGATATTCACCCTTTAATAAATGTAAGACAAAAATATTGAATTGTGAATTATTATGCTATTTTGTGACAAGAGTAGGACAAAACCTTATTGAGAAATTTAGGAGATATTATGTCGGCAGTTACATTATATATATCATCAACCTAATAGCCCAAAACTTTTTAAAACATCATCATTTAGCAAAAGAAAAAATCACTGCAGAAGTAGAGTGAAGGAAAACTAAAATTACCTCAATTAAAATAATTATGAAAAATCAAAACTAAAATTCAAATTATCTTTAGTTATTAAAAGCCCAACATGCCCTTTTTTTTTTTAAAAAAAAATTATCAAACAATTAAAAAAACCCAAAATAGTAGTACGTGTTTAATTTTATAAAGATACCCTTTCTTTTTAAAACATCATCATTTAGCAAAAGAAAAAATCACTGCAGAAGTAGAGTGAAGGAAACTTACTAATCTCTTATGTGGTGAAGATAATAAGAAGTTACATTATGTTGTGGAGGGTATTCAACCCTCCCCTAGTGTAGAACCACACACACCCCCTCGGGGAGTTGAAGAACCCCTCGTGGAGAACCACATACATCCCCTTGGGGAGTTGAAGAACCCCTTCCCTAAGGGATCCCTCGATATTCACTCGAGATAGGCTTGGGTAGTGAGAGAACGCCCAGTGCTAAGTCCAAGAGGAACGTTGAAGACGACTAAGTCAAAAGGGTCAGTTGGAGATAACCACCCATCATACCCACTCCGAAATGTGGGGAAGTGGATAATGGAGTAATGGCTCCATTGATCCCACTAAGAAAGGAACGTGCTTCCTAAGGCAACTTGCCCACTCTTCAACTAAATGGGCGGAATCGATGGAGGGGGGCGCCTCTAGGTAACCACTATATAACCTCCATCTAAAGATGAGCAAGGTACGAGATTCAACTTACTATTAGTCTCTACGCTTTGAGAACCCTCTCAAGGCCTTCTATTGTTGGCTAGACTAACTTGGGCATCGGAGGCGGTTCCCCAACCAAAACAAGGTCAGGCCGCTCTAATTTCCATTGTGAGTGCAGGCATCACACCTACTCGTATTTAGTTGGAGAAGCCTTCAAGAGGTTGTCCAACTACCCGGTTGACAGGAAGAAGGTCTAGACACAACAAATTGGCGTCGTCTGTAGGTAACGTTATGAAAAGTCATGGTAAGACGCACCACCAACCATGTTGTTTCGAATTCCAATCAAGTTACTACTCGAGGAAGAGAAAGGGAGATGGAGAATGGGCGTGATGAAGGTGTTCAAGAGCAAGTTCCCCCAATCAACAAAATCCAATTCAAGAGCAAGGTCAAGAGGGGATTCCAGAGATTCCTTCAAGAACCATACCAACTCCATTTGGAGGAGGAGGTTCAAACCAACTCCCATTTCCAGCAATAGTAGCCGATCTACAAAATATGCAAAGGGAAGTGCAACAACAAATGTTGGAACTCCAAGGAGTAGTTCGAGGCTTAGTTCATCAAGTCGGGGTGCCACCAGGACCCTCTCAAAATACTCAAGAAGGAAGAATGCGTGAAGCCACTCGGCTTAGACAACGACCAGAGAATGAGGTTGGAGAAGGGCAGAATCGAAGGAGGCCCAGGAAATTGAACGAGCGTGTTGGAGAAAGAATTCAAGGAGTTCATATTGAAGAACCACCTCCCCAAGGAAATCAAACTCGGGGAAATGTATTCAATTGTTTGACCGGGAACAGGCAGACCCAAGACTTACCAAGGAGACATCCAGATGAAAGAGTCTATGAACAAGACGGCGAAAGCCAAGGAAGGAGGGATGTAAGGTCGGGTAACTCGAGAAGGTTAGTCAGCCAAACACGATCCTCTCACTTGCCTACATCCCAATATTCAGATCTTGGAAGCATTCGGTCTCCACAAGGAGGACGTCAAGATGCACATGGTCTTGGAAGAAGATTGGAAAACTTGGAGAGGAAGCTTGATGATCGGGACCAAGATGACGACTATGATGTGGTCGATAGAGAGCCCTTTTCTGAAGAAGTCATGAGAGCACCTCTTCCACCCAATTTCGTTATGCCCACGTTCATTTCTTTTAAAGGCTAGTTTAATCCTCGCGAGCACATTAGCTATTTCAAGTCAGCCATGGCGGTGTGATTGGGAGAGAGGATGAGTTACTATGCCGAACTTTCCCGGCTTCTCTTAAGGGCCCAGCAATAAAGTGGTTTACTAGCCTAAGGCCAAGATCTATCCAAAACTTTAGAGAACTTGGAAGGAAGTTCATTGCTTGGTTCCGAAGTTGCATTGGGAGTAAGAAAACGGTGGATAGCCTCTTCGCCATTAGACAAAGGCGGAATGAGTCTATTCGAGACTATCTCCTGAGATTTGATAAAGTGGCTATTGAAGTCTAAGAGCTGGATGGTACAGTGGCGTACAATGCATTATGGAATGGGATAACCCAACGATGCTTGGTAGAGGTTTTACTTCAAGACAAGCCCAAGACTTATGGAGCCCTTCTCAAGAAATGTAAGAAACAAGCAATGGTTTCAGAGGTTATTGAAGACTGAGAAGAATCCACAAAAGGAGAGAAGGAGGAGAAGAATTATGGAGAACGAGGTCAAACCTCGAATATTCGTGGGAAGAGTGACAAAGGAGGACATTGGAAGGATAGAGTTTCCAATGAGGACTATACACCTCTAAATACCAAGAGGTCAGAAATCTTAATGCAAATTCGAGATAAGGACCTCTTGAAGTGGCCGAGCAAGCTTCATTCCCCTCTGGAAGAGAGGAATATGACTAAGTATTGTCGTTTTCACAAGGACTACGGCCACCACATGGATGAGTGTAGAAATCTCAAAATTGAGAGAAACTCATCCAAGTAGGCCACTTGAGAAGTACATTCAAAGAGCAAAACAAGATCGAGAGAAGTCTCTAGCAAGAGCACGCAAAAGACCAAGGTCTAAGAACCCAGAGCGTGTGGAGAAGCTTCCCGAGAAGAAGCAAGACCATCATGAAGGGGCTCCCATTTATGTTGTGTTGGGAAATCCAATTGAAGAATCAATCAAAAAGGCTAAACAAAAAGCACGGTTCATGGGATCAATGCAATTGCCTAGAAAAAGAAGAAGTGATCTATGTCCAGATCCAATAACTTTCACAGATGAAGATCTCAAGGGAATAACTACCCCTCGTGATGATGCTATAGTCATCAAAATGAAGTTGGAAAATTGAGAAGTTTACTGAGTCCTTGTAGACACAGGATCTTTTGTGAAACCCAGCCCTAACCTTGACCCGGAAACCTTGTTATTTGTAGGTCCGATGACCCGAAGTAAAGTAAGAAGTCAGCTTTGGGCCATCCCAGTAGAGGACTTGGTGTCTGGCTTTGAATCCATGAAGGTTGATGATGAGGTTCTATTTATGGAAACAGAATCCTGATGAAGATCTAATTAGTTGATGGACTTGGAGTGATCTCTATCTTGGTTTGAAGGCATTTCTACCTACTAGGTAAGTCACTTGACTTGTGTGCAAAACCTCTTTAGGTTTGGATTTGATCTGGGCCTTCAATTCCCTGTTTTGGCCTTGCGTCGCATTGGTCGACTCGATTGGTCGACTGGGCCGTCGACCAATCCACTCGACCAATGGGTGCTGTCTTTGGCAATTAGGTTGATTCTTGCTCTATTTAAGTCTAACCTCGAGTCCACTTCGTATTTGGTGCCTCCAAACCCTCTGGAACGAACCAAAGACCCCTGCAAGTCATCTCTCTTGCATCCTTGGAGTTTTCTTGGCGGATCTTCGTCGGAACTCTTCTTTTTGCATCAAAAGGTATGTCTACTCTCTCTTCTTCTCCTACATCTTTGTTTTTCTTTCCTTTTTGAGTTGAGACAGTAGAAGAGATGCTGCATCCTCTGTTGCAAACATCTCGAACATGTTCTCATGATCATCCTAAGGATTTAAGGCTAGAACAATGATCTTAACCATGATCATTGCAAGCTTTTGAAGGATTCATGATCAAACCATGATTTAATCTCTGTTAATTTCCTAATCTGAATTCTGATCTCTTTGGATCTTCTTTCATTGATCATGTTAGTGGTTAATGGTTGTGTTTTCTTTCTATGATCCATAATCCATAGAATTCTAGTTGTTCTCTTCTACCTTACTATGTGTTCTTCATGATGCATGATAGTACATATATGGTAGGTTTTATTTCCTTATGTAGATTTATGCTTCTAAGCCTTATTCTATGAAGACCTATGCATGTTTTCATGTTTTCATTACCGAAAGCAATGATCCATCCTCCTATTGTTCTTGTCCTTGTTTTCTATTTCAAAATTCATCAAGATCCATGTTTGATTTATTTATGGTAACTTTTTGTTTCCTAATTTGGATCTTGATACCTTGATTTGATTAGTGTTTTGAGGTCCCCTATATGCTAGAATACTACTGATGTAGTCTACCCCTTGATTAGTACCCTTTTGAACCACCAAATTCGGATTTCATATCTCAAAACTCGATTTTCTAGCTATCGTCGCATTGGTCGACCGATTGGTCGACTGGACCACTCGACCAATCCACTCGACCAATGAGTACAACAACTCCAGAATTGGTCTGTTTCGGATGTTTTGATATATTTTCTGTTAGGGATCTTTCCTAATATGTTGTATATACTTGTTTAGGACCTTCTTCTCAAGTTTCCCAAGATCTTACTTGATTTCTTAGGATTCTTTGCGAGTTATAAAAGGTAAGGATGGTTATTTCCTTAATTACATAGATAGCATGAATCTAGTTTCTATATTTGAATATCATTAATATGTTTCTTAAATTAGATTCTTACAATGATATACTGCTGTTGCATAACTTTGATTACAGTAGCATTACTTATTCATATTGAATTGATTCATGTATGATTTACTTACCAATGTTATACAAATGATTGTAAATATTGATTTCTTTCCATATATGGAGTTACCATATATGTGATGATATGAATTGATGCATGTGTATGCTTACGTATGGTTTGGAAAGGAGAGGTGTCCTTTTGACATTTCTGTCCTTGGACTACTACGGGAATATTATGGGATGTTTCCGGAGATGCCCTCGGACACCTTCCTAAACTGTTGGATGACAATATAGGATTGTCTAGTAGTGTTTGGCTAGGATGTCCTGTTATGTCAGACCCTAATCGGAGGGGTATTGAGACCGAACGACCCGTGGTAGCAATGGGGATTCATGGGCGCTCAAGACCGGTAACCAACCCGTGAGAGGACAGGAATCACATTGTGGGGGCCATTTATTGGTAGGGTTGCATATGGTTAGACTTGGGCTCACGGGCGCTTAAGACCGGTAACCAACCCGTGAGAGGACGTGAGAGCTTCCCGTTTACCATATGTGGATAACCAATAGGGTTGGTGAGTCCGTAGTCGTGACTATGAGGACTCTAGTGTGAAGGATACCGGAAAGGATCGTCGTGGACGAGGAATGGAAGTATCTGGATCTGACTTGATGTAACCAAGTAGAAGACTTGCATTTGGCTAGGTATTACCCCGACATGCGCCAAGACTTATACCAAATGGTTGTGAGAGAGTGTGTTGACTTAACCCCCGCCAAGGTTTGTCCCGAGGGATGAAGGACCCATTACCAATCGGCTGCTCAAGACCGGTGAAATGATCCGTGAGAGAATCCAAGATATCTTAAATGGTTGAGGATGTGAGTGGACTTTCCTAAAGAAGTACGGTGCTACGACTTAAAGCATGTCTGCCAATAGAGACCAGCATACATAGAGTTAGATTCATTCATTCATTGTTTGTCTCATATCATATTGCATTTATGATTGTTCTGGAATCCGCCATTTATGTTATTATGGATTTTAATCGCCTTACCGAGTTTCTTTGAAACTCATTCCTTTATTGTACAATGTTGTTAGACTATCCTGCAGGTACGGAATACTATGACGGTCCCTATAAGGAAGCGCAAGGCGAAGAGACATATCTCCAGGAAGGTGATTGCGGTTACCTCAATTACTCTGAAGATCCCACGGGTGGTTATGCTCCGTACGATGCTTAGTCCGACCATTGAGTGGAAGCGTCCTTGTGCTATTTATGAGATCTACACCTACAAGGATGTCGTCTACAAAGTGGAGAATAATTTAGTTACCCAATGTACTTGCTACTGGGATTAGCTTTTATCTAGTTTATTCTTTCGAGCTACTTTTTCGCTGGTTGTAAAGTGGGATTTTTGCTTCACTTTACTTATCTGTTTGACACTCTGATTATATCTATTATTCCGATTCGTTTATGATTCATTCTTTCTTTATTGAATCAATGACTTATCTTCCGCACTCTTGTTATGGTTGTTCATGATTATGTTATTGTTTATGTGGGAGGTTGATCACTCGATACCTGATCTTCGGGCTGTGGATCACACTCTCGGGTATGCCAGATAGGGTACCGGCTGGGAGGGCGTGACATCTTTAGTTGACCTCTTGTCATACGAGGCATTTAAGAAGCTCAAGCTTGAAGATGAGATGATGACTCCATGTAGGACTCATTTATATGGGTTTGTTGGGACCTCATCCATATCCGAAGGCACTATTCAATTGGATTTGAGGATCGAGATATCACCTCGAGATGCCATTATCCAATCGACCTTCATGGTAGTTGAGATCTCTCAACATACAACATTATACTTGGGAGACCAACTCTTAGTGCCTTGGGGGTGGTGGTCTCTTCAAGGCATATGAAATTGAAGTTCCCAACAATAGCAGGAGTCGGGGAGTACTCATCCGATCAAAGAGTCTCAAGGCAATGTTATGTTAATTATCTCAAGCAAAGGAAGAGGTTTGAGAGGTCGATCAATACGATGATCATAGAAGTTGGACACGATTGAGATGAAGAAGCTATGCAAAGATACCAAAGTCGAGTAGCCGGGTACTTCAAAACTCAGGTGAAGAACATGAGGTATTGTCCAAGTGACTTAGTGCTTCGCAAAGTGGCAGCCTTTGACCCACGAAACCAAGGAAAGCTCTCACCCACTTGGGAAGGGCCTTATGTCATCGAGAAGAAGGCAAAACAAGGAACTTACAATGTCACATCCACCCAGCCGGTACCCTATTTGGCATACTCGGGAATGTGACCCACAGTCCAAGGATCAAGAATCGAGGGACCATGCCTCCCACATACGCGATAACACAATCATGAACAATAATAATCAAGGTAAAAGCAACTAATAATAGATATCATGAATAAGATAAGATTCAATAAATCAGAGTGCGGAAAATGGATAATGTCAATATGTAAGTGTGATCATAAATATGAGAGAATAAGTGGAAATCATTCTCTCGAAGCAGCGGAAAAGAAGTATAATCAAGTTAGTTACAATCCCATGTTTCAAAAGATACATGAACAATTGTTCCATAATAAACTAGGGAAATGGGGCACTAGACCAGGGTTTCTTCTATCCTAATGATCATCTCCTCATAGGTGTGGATGAAGAAAGCCTAGCTTTGCCGCTCCCTCACTATCGTGGGGCTAACCCTGGTACGAAGAGTAATCCTCTTTGGCACCAAAACTCTAATCTTCATTGAAGCTACCACCCGGAGGGTAGTATGCGGGATCAAAGTCCGTCTCGAAGAAGGCGCCATCAAAATCTTCGGTATCTATAGGATAGTCTAAAAACATTGAACAAAAGGAATGAGTTCGAAGAACTGAGCAAGGTAGTTATTCCATAATTTAAAATCAAACATATACAAAACATAACATAAATGCAATGTGATATGAAACATATGATGCAAATATGATTCTAACTCTATGAATGCCAGTCTCTATGGTAGACATGCTTTAAGTCATAGCACCATACTTCTTTGGGTTGTCAGTCACTCTCCCTCAACCTATTCCGTATCTTGGGAATGCTGTGGTAATTGGGTAAAGTCCTCTCAAACCATGGTAGGGGAATCGGTCACCGCTCTCTCACATCACCATTTGGTATAAGTATTGGCGCATGTCACAGTAAAGCCTAGCCCAATGCAAGTCATCTACTCAGTCATATCAAGTTAGATCCAGATACGTCCATTCCTCGCCCCTGGCGATCCTTTCCGGTATCCTTCACACTAGAGTCAGCGTAATCCCAGATTACGGACTCATCAACCCTATTGGTCATCCAAAAATAGTAAACGGGAAGCTCTCACGTCCTCTCACGGATTGGTTACCGGTCTTGAGCGCCCGTGAGCCCAAGTCTAGCTATTTGCAACCCTACCAATAAATGGCCCCTTTCGGGTATCCGTAGCATGGTTTATGTCCCCTATCGGATTGGTTACCGGCCTAGAGAGCCCATCAAACCATACACTATCACGGGTCGTTCGGTCTCAATGCCCTTTCGATTCGGGTCTGACACGACAAGGACAATCCTAGCCACACAACTAGACAATCCTATGTATGTCATCCAATAACCCGGGAAAGTGTCGATAGGCACCTTCAGAGAACATCGCATACTATTCGCTCCGATGCCCAAGGACAGAAGTGTCAATAGGACACTCCCCAATCCCAAGTTATACGTAGGCAATCACATATTCAAGTTCATCATTTCTCATGCATTCAATACATCTTCATAATAAAAGTTAAAACACAATATTGAAATGATTCATCATAGACACAAGTAATCAAGAATCATAAATTAATGTGACAAGAGTATATGAATCAAAATACTACTATCTTAACACATATATAACAATCTTATAATAATTAAAAGAAGTCAAGAGACCATGTTCTTTAAGTATAAGCACAATTCATAAGTTTATGGCCTATATGTTTATGGAGATAACCATCCTTACCTTAGGTTGAGTTGATGATGAATTGAGGATTACCAAGAAATGGTCCAAAAGAAATGTTAAGACCCTAAACAAACACCAATAATAAGTTAGAGAAGAAATCGGGAAGATCAAATGTTAAACGAGTCGAAACTGGCTAAGGTTGTTGTCAGCAACAACTTTGGTCGATGGAGTGAAACCCAGCCCTAACCTAACCCTAACCTTGACCCGGTAACCCGGTTGTTTTTAGGTCCGAAGACCCGGAGTAAAGAAAGAAGCCAACTATGGGCCATCTAAGTAGAAGACATGGTGTTTGACTTTGAACCCATGGATGTTGTTGATGGAGTTCCATACTTGGATGTCTGTGTAGATTTGGAAAGGAAGTTGCAGCTGTCTAAAGATGAGATTAGTTGAAGGACTTGAAGTATTATCTGACTTGGTTTGGAGGTATTTTCTTACACTTGACATGTCACTTGATGTGTATGCAAAAGCCCATAAGGTTTAAAGCCCATTTGATCCTCCAAATCCCACGATTATTCCTTCTATCCTCCTTGGTCGCTCCTTGGTCGAGTGGGCCACTCGACCAAGCACTCGACCAAAGGGGTGTGAAATCTGAGAATTTGTAATTTTAGGGTTTTTCACTTTTATTTAAACCCTACTTCGTATTTCTTTGTTACGGCTGCCTCCTAAACACTTTGTGAACGTGAGAACACCTCTCTGAAACTCTCTCTAGTGAATTTGAAGACTCCTTTGCAGATCTGAAGCCTTTCATCGCGGTTCTTACAATTCAAGGTTAGTAATCGCTTCAACATTGCGAATTTCTTTTCTTTGATCTTGTTCTTGATTGAGATCAGGAAGTAGATGATGCATCCTTGCAACCATCCCTTCGTGATCTCCTTCGTTTCTTTGAGATCTATGATCATCATCATGATCTCAACCCTGGCCGTATATTTTTCTGGAAACCCTAACCCTTGCTCGATTTCTGGAAAACTTTGGTGACCTCCCATGCGAGGGAAACCTCATGGGTAATATTTCTAGTAACCTAAACTCTAATTTCTATGATTTTCTTGTTATAATTGGAAAATCATTAATTCCCTTTCATTCTGTGATCATAACCTTTCCTGGGGAGCCATAAAGGTTGAAACCCTAATTTCTTGGGTTAAATCAAGAACCCAATTTTTTTACCATGATTTGATGTTTTTATCTTCCCATATGATTCTAATACATCCTAGGAAGTTCCCCTTCGAATTTCGGATCAATCCGACTTCAAACGAGGAAGTTATGGCCAAAGCGGTCCAGACAATTCGCGTGATCGACTTGCTTGGTCGATCAGGCCGATCTACCAAGCACTCGACCAAAGGAGTTAGTAGCTTCGTTTTTCGCCCTATTTGATTCTTTTTCTCTCTGATCTTTTAGGCATCTTTCCTAATGTTGTATCTATGGTTATTAGGAGTTTAGTTGCTAAGTTTGGAGTTGCTCACTTTGATCTTTGGATCATCTTCTTCGATAATCAAGGTAAGGACAGTTATTTCCTTAACTACATAGATTGCTTGGTCTCTGGTTTCTACCTTATGAAACTATGAGATTACTTACTGTTATTGTAATTTAATTCTGATCTCTTACTGTGAGAACAGTAGCACTTGTTTATATTATCTTTTTCATTATTCATGTTATATGAATTACTTATTATTACCTAATCTGATTTGGTTTTACATTCTCTTGTATATGATGAACTGTTGGTTGTATATGTCATGGCTGATCTGAGAATGTGTTTGGTTTGGGATTGGGGAGTGTCCTTTTGACACTTCTGTCCTTGGACATCGGAGGGAATAGTATGGTATGTTCTCCGAAGATGCCCATTGACGCTTTCCCGAATCATTGGTTGTCATACCTAGGGATGTCTAGCAGTGTTTGGCTAGGATATACCCCTATTATATCAGACCCGAATCAGAAGGGTATTGAGACCGAACGACCCGTGGTAGCAATGTGATTCACGAGCGCTCAAGACCGGTAACCAACCCGTGAGAGGTCAGGAATCATATTGTGGGGGCCATTTATTGGAGGGTTGCATATGGCTAGACTTGGGCTCATGGGCGCTCAAGACCGGTAACCAACCCGTGAGAGGACATGAGAGCTTCCCGTTTACCATATGTGGATAACCGATAGGGTTGATGAGTCCGTATTCCAAGTTGGTCGGTGCCATAGGATACGCTGACTCTAGTGTGAAGGATACCGGAAAGGATCGTCAGGGACGAGGAATGGACGTATCTGAAACTGAGATGATATAACTGACTAGATGACTTGCATTGGGCTAGGCTTTTCCCTGACATGTGCCGGTACTTATGCCAAATGGTTGTGAGAGAGTGTGTTGACTAAATCCCCTACCATGGTTTGATGAGGACTTTACCCAATTACCCGGCAGACCCAAGATGCTAGGATGGCAGAGGGGGAGTGACTGACCTACCCAAAGATGTACGGTGCTATGACTTAAAGCATGTCTACCATAGAGACCAACATACATAGAGTTTAGATGCATTCATACTTTATCTATTTCATATTGCATTGCATCATGTTATGTTTTGTCACATGTTATCTATGATGTTATGGATTAACTTGCCTTACTGAGTTTCTTCGAAACTCATTCCTTTTTGTATATTTTCTTGTTAGATTATCCTGCAGGTACAGATTATTATGACGAGCAGTACAGTGAAGCGCAAGCCGATGAAGCGTATTACACGCAAGGTACTGGCGACAATCAAGATTACTCTGATGATCCCCCGGCGGATCAAGCTGCGTACTACTTTTGAAAACAGCATAGAGTTAGAAAGGATTCATTGGGTTGATGAAGTCCACACTTATGAAGACGTTATCTATAGACTAGAAGACTCTTGTTCCTAGTTTATTTCTTAGTACATTTGTTTCAGTTGAAATTTCCTTTTTGACTTTCATACTGCGTTCCGCTATGTTTGTGGAGTGAGTTTCTACCTCACTTTACTTCTTTTGATATCTTCGGATATCTGGTATCATTTTCCGCACTCTGATTATATTATTTATTCATTTCTTGAGTTAAACCTTTTGTTTATAATATGTAAACCTTGATTATTTCCTGTTTATGATTATGTTATTGTATATGTGGGAGGATGATTTCCTCGATACTTGATCTTCGGGGCTGTGGATCACACTCCTGGGTATGCCAGTTAGGGTACCGGCTGGGGGGATGTGACAGATGGGCTTTGGTCAATGGCATCGACCAAAGAGGATCGACCAAAACTTCTTCGGGACAGAATAGTGGATTTTGGGGGTTTTGATCCGAAATTGGTTTTCCGGGGTTCGGATTGATCCGTAACTTGGAGGAATGCTTAATAACAGTATGAGGACACTACAAATCAAGAAATTAACATAATCCAATGGTCCAAATAGAAAGCCCCAAATTGAGCTATCAAGTTCAAGAGACAAGCATCATAGCATGAATTGGAATTGATTGCATTGGTATTGAAAAGGCATGCATTAGCTAGGGGAACTTATAGAAATTCGATTAGAATCATATGCTAGTGATAAACATGTACATAGCATACCATACAACTCAGTTTTGTACAAAATGGCATGATGTTAAGAGGAAAATCAAAGAATACATATGCTAGGCTTGAGATGGGGGCATAGCATCAATAGATAGCTAAGAGGATCATAGGTTAAGCAAGAGTGGACACTTGGAGTGATGGTTGCAGCACCATCTCCAAGGTCTCAACAGCAAAAGAAAGAAAGAAAAGAATAGAAAAAGGTAGAATAGAGAGTGGAATGATGAATCATACCTTGTAGTTGTAGATGGAGACAAGAAACAATGATTAACAATGAGTTTTGGTGGAGTATCCTTCACATATGCCTAGGAGTTGCTTTGGGAAGCTCCCCCCACGTTCTCAGGAGTGAAAATGATTGCAATAGGGCGCAAAACACGAGGCTAGTATAAATAGATTAGGGAATATTCCAAAGAAACATTAACTTGGCTGACTGGAAAACTTTGGTCGATTGTCCTTGGTCGATGTCATCGACCAAAGAGGATCGACCAAAATATTTCTCAGCAGAAAAACAGGTATAGTTCAGCAACTTCAAGCAGGGATTTGGAGGGCTATACAAGGTCAAATTGAATGGGGTTTTCTTCTACAATTCAATCAAGGAGTCTAGTTTTGGGGAATACCTTTGGATTGTGTATGGGAGGTCATTAGGTACTTCAACTAAATCAATTTTCTCCGATGTGCAGACTTTCCTTAAACACCGAAAATGTACTCAAGCAAGGGGTATCATCGTCAATGTCCATGGGCTCGGTCTCTAACTCATAGTTATCAATCAAAAGGGTCCATAAGTCTCTTCTACCACCGCTTTGGGTCTTCGGACCTAAATGCAACAATGGATCCGGGTTAGGGTCAGGGTTAGAATAGGGCTGGATATTACATACAAGCTCAAGAGTTTAGCCACAAGAGAACGAATGGACCGATCTTGGAATTCCACGACTCTTCGAAAATTCTATCAGTAGAATTAATCAAGACATGTAGTTCTTGCTTTGCAAACCATGCAGCCATTTGATTTTCAATAAAGTTTGCATTTCCTCCTCCAATATTCACTCTCCCATAAAGAGCTTTATAGTGAAGTATCCGCATGAAGAAGTCAAAGAACCCAAGAGAGTTCTCCATATAGTTCTTGAACCCAAGAGAGTTCTTCAAGAGATCAAAGAACCCAAGAGTGTTCTCGAACTCAATATAGTTCTTGAACCCAAGAGAGTTCCTGAACTCAATATAGTTCTTGAACCCAAGAGAGTTCTTCAAGTGAATGAAGGACCCAAGAGCGTCTTGAACTCAATATAGTTATTGAACCCAAGAGAGTTCTTCAAGAGATCAAAGAACCCAAGAGCGTTCTTGAACTCAATATAGTTCTTAAATCCAAGAGAGTTCTTCAAGTGAACAAAGGACCCCCCAAGAGCGTCTTGAACTCAATATAGTTCTTGAACCCAAGAGAATTCTTCAAGAGATCAATGAACCCAAGAGCGTTCTCGAACCCAATATAGTTCTTAAACCCAAGAGAGTTCTTCAAGTGAATGAAGGACCCAAGAGAGTTCTCGAACTCAATATAGCTCTTGAATCCAAGAGAGTTCTTTAAGGAATCAAAGAACCCAAGAGAGTTCTTAAAGAGTCAAACAACCCAAGAGAGTTCTCGAACTCAATATAGTTCTTGAACCCAAGAGCGTTCTTCAAGTGAAGAACCCAAAGTGTACTTCCTAACTACCTCTTCAAAAGGATGATGAATATAAGTGTAAAGTCTTCAATCAGGTGAAGCATTTGAACGTGGAAAACTAAGGCATTATGCTTGGGGAGTAACTCGGGGAAGGCATAGACAATTGAAGAACCATAATGTGAAATCCAGCCCAAACCTAGCCAGGTCACCCTATCTGTTTTGGGTAAAGAAGGGTTTGTTTAAATGTTGACTTTAAAGTTGGACCCTGATTTCAGTTTTACTATCTTTGAAAATCTTAGGAAGCCATGTCAGACCTTTCTCTTAGGGTTGAGCCAATGTCCCAAAATGAGAGATGATGTCTTCGTGGGCCATCTCAGTAGAAGATATGGTGTTTGACCCAAAACCATGGATATTGATGATGGTGTTTCCTTATGGAAACCTTAATTGATTTGGTATTGAACTACTCACTAGTGAAGAAGAACTTGGTTGATGGACCTAAAGCTTAGTTGGACCTAGTTTGAAGACATCCCTCCATACTAGGTAAGTAGTATGATGTGTTGAAAGAAGCCAATCCAAAAATATTGAAGTTAGGCCCATTAAATCCCTATTTTTGAACAAGTTATCCAGGCAGTGGCATTTTGGTAATTTTCTGTTTTTAAGGTTTTTAAAATCTTTATTTCTTTTAATTTCGTGGTAAACATTCCCACTAGGTTTCTAACTCTCTATGGAACGTGGAAAGGACCTTAGACCTTCCTTTTTGGCAACCAATCAATCAGCAAGGTCAGTTTGGTCAGTTTGGTGAAATCCTAGTAATTCTTGGACTCTTTGTGCTATTTAAAAGGGGGGGACTCCATGTTTTTCCAATCACAATCTGTTCTAAGCCTTTGGAGAACGTGGGAAGAGCCCTAGATCCTCTCCTTCGAAGCCAAGAAAGACCCTCAAGCATCTGTTCAGATTTCTTCATCGGTTTCTCTTCTAAAAGTTTAGTATTCAATTCGTTTCTTCTATAATTCATTCTTTCTTCTCTACTTCTGATATTCTGATTATGAGAAGGGTATTACACTGCTGTAATGACCTCTTCTCTAATTCTTTTAGCCCTAGATTGAATTCCCCAATTCACTCTATGTTCTTGAAGCCATATGGCGATGATTCTTGAATTTGATTCCACCAACAATCTTGATGATACTTTCCCTGAATTCTCTACCTATCTTTATGATTGTGGGGAAGGTTTCATACTATTACCATGACCTTCCCTTGTGTCCTCATGATTGAGGAGTTGATCCTTGTTTTTCCTTGGACCAATTGGCAACCTTCTATTTTCTATTAATTCATTGGATCCTCCCCAAGACTTTCTTTATTATGAATTCTTTATCTTTATTCCCTAGGGTGAATCCTTATTCTCCCTAGTCTTCCCATGAGATATTAGGATTTCTTTCCTTTGAATTTATTTACATTCTTTTCTCTCATTAGTACACCCTTCCTAATTCCATTCTTGATTTTGAAATATTAATGAGATGTTCCTTTATCTATCTTGGGTTGTTTTTGTAAGAATTAATTATGGGTAACTCTCATGGGAGGTAACCAACTCTTATGAGAGGTAACCATATCTGAGACCCTAATGTTCTTTTATCT
The DNA here is from genome assembly GCF_041222555.1 of Hakea prostrata. Lineage (NCBI taxonomy): Eukaryota > Viridiplantae > Streptophyta > Magnoliopsida > Proteales > Proteaceae > Hakea > Hakea prostrata. The sequence goes on along the minus strand of NC_142602.1, from coordinate 30,711,681 downwards.
GTTGGAAACTTCCCAACACCTTTTCAGATTGTGCATTTTTTGTTTCTCTTTCCCTAGGGTGAATCTTGATTACCCATAGCCTTTCCATGAGAGCCATCAGTTTAGTTCTGAATCTGCGCACTGAAGAGGGGTGAATTAGTTGAAATACCTAATGAACTCATGTGCCCAATCCGATTATATTTTCTGAAACTAGACTTCTTAATGGACTTCCAGGAGAAAACCCCACTCAATTTGACCCCATATAACCTTCCAAATCCCTGTTCGAAGTTGCTGAACTATGTCTGTCAAATCCTGCTTGCGCATCAAAGAAGATGAGCCTAGTTGGTGGACCTAATGAACTCCAATTCTTGATCCGGAGGTATTTCTGGAAACTAGCCTTCTTGATTGACTCGTAAAAGAAAACCTCACTCAATTTGACCTTGTATAGCCCTCCGAATCCTTGTTTGAACCTTGCTGTTCCGATTGGTCGACTGGACCAGTAAACCAATCCAATCGACCAATGGTGTCTGAATTTACCAATTTGGTCCTGTCTCCTCTATTTAAGTCTAATCTCGGGAATACTCCGCCTCCTATGCCTCCTAAGCCTCTGGAACGAGTTAGAACCCTAATCTAATCAATTCCCTTGCATTCCTTGGTGATCTCTCACAAAGACTTGAAGTAATCTTCTTCCTCTCGCATCAAAGGTATGTCTACTCTCTTTTCTTTCTTCTCCATCTCTGATTTTCTTTCTTTAATCTGTTCTTGGCTGAGATCAGGAAGAAGATGATGCACTCTTGCAACCATCCACTCCATGATCTCATCTTGTTCCTTGAGATCTATGATCATCATGATCTCAACCCCAGCCAGTTAAATTCTTGAAACCCTAACCTTTGAAACCCTAACCTTGTGTGATCATCCGGAGAACCTTTGGTAACCTCTCATGTGAGGGAAACCTCATGGGTAATGTGGAGGTTGATCTAAATTCAATATTCTTTAATTCTTCTTGTTGTAATTGGCCAATCATCGATTCCCTCCCTCCGGGGATCTTAACCTTTTTATGGGAGCCATAAAGGTTGAAACCCTAATTTCTTGGGTCAAATCAAGAACCCATCTTTTCAACATGACTTGATGATTTTATCTTCCCATATGATTCTAATACATCCTAGGAAGTTCCCCTTCGAATTTCTGATCAATCTGACTTCAAACGAAGAAGTTATGGCCAAAACAGTTTTCACTATTCCGATCTTGACTCGATTGGTCGATCGATTGGTCGATCGATGGTCGATAGACCAATCAATCAACCAATGAAGTCAGTAGCTTCAATTTTCGCTCAGTTTGATTCGTTTGCTCTCTGATCTTTTAGGTATCTTTCCTAATGTTGTATCTATGCTTGTTAGGGGTTTATTTGCTAAGTTTGGAGCCTCTCTTTGATCTTTGGATTATCTTAGGCGATAATCAAGGTAAGGACAGTTGATTCCTTAACTACATAGATTGCTTGTTCTCTGGTTTCTACTTTATGAAACTATGAGATTACCTACTGTTATTGTATTTTAATTCTGATCTCCTACTGTGGGAACAGTAGCACTTATTTATATCATCTTTTCATTGTTTATGTTATATGAATTACTTATTACTGCTTAATCTGATGTTGCTTTTACATTCTCTTTTATATGATGAACTACTGGTTGTGTATGTCATGACTGATCTGAGAATGTGTTTGCTTAAGTTTGGTTTGGGATTGGGAAGTGTCCTTTTGACACTTCTGTCCTTGGACATTATCGGAAATAGTATGGGATGTTTCCGGGGTTGCCCATCGACACTTTCCCGAATCAATGGTTGTCATACCAAGGGATGTCTAGCAGTGTTTGGCTAGGATACACCCCTGTTATATCAGACCCGATTCGGAAGGGTATTGAGACCGAACGACCCATGGTAGCAATGGGGATTCACGGGCGCTCAAGACCGGTAACCAACCTGTGAGAGGACGGGAATCACATTGTGGGGGCCATTTATTGGAGGGTTGCATATGGCTAGACTTGGGCTCATGGGCGCTCAAGGCAAGTAACCAACCCGTGAGAGAACATGAGAGCTTCCCGTTTACCATATGTGGATAACCAATAGGGTTGATGAGTCCGTAGTCCGAGTTGGTCGGTGCCATAGGATACGCTGACTCTAGTGCGAAGGATACCGGAAAGGATCGTCAGGGACGAGGAATGGACGTATCTGGAACTGAGTTGATATAACTGACTAGATGACTTGCATTGGGCTAGGCTTTTCCCTGACATGCGCCGATACTTTTTCCAAATGGTTGTGAGAGAGTGTGTTGACTTAACCCCCTGCCATGGTTTGTCCTGAGGGATGAAGGACCCATTACCAACCGGCTGCCCAAGAATACCTTAATTGGGTGAGGGAATCCAAGATATCTTAAATGGTTGAGGATGTGAGCGGACCTACCCAAAGAAGTATGGTGCTATGACTTAAAGCATGTCTACCATAGAGACCAGCATACATAGAGTTTAGATGCATACTTACATTACTTGTTTCATATTGCATTGCATCTTGTTATGGTTTGCTTCCATGTTGTTTATGTTGTTATGGATTAACTTGCCTTACTGAGTTTCTTTCGAAACTCATTCCTTTTTTTTGTACAATCTGTTGTTAGACTTCTGTACAGGTTTGGATTTCTTTGACGGTACGAATGAGGAAGCACAAGGTGAAGAAGATGAAGACTGAAGAACAATAAGAGCTGACTGAAGATGTGGATTAGATTTCTTTTGTTTCTTCTAGACTTATCTTTTACTTTACTTGTATTAGCTTAGAGCCTTATTTAGATTTCGATCTACCTTCCGCATGTGTTTGTAGGGTGTATTTCCGCTATACTCTACAGTTATCTTTTGATTTGGTATCTTGTTATTCCGCACTCTGATATTCTATAGTGATCCTTCTGAGATCCTTTCTTGACTTTTATTATAAATTACTTGAACATTATGATTTGTTCTTGCTTTTGATTATGTTATTGTGCGAAATGGATATGATCGTTCCTAAACGTGATCTTTTGGGCTGTGGATCACACTCTCGGGTATGCCAGATAGGGTACCGGCTGGGAGGATGTGACACATAATGCCTTAGTGTTAGCCATTTATCGCACAACATTGAAAGCTAATGTCATCGAAAAGAAATTTTCATTTACTTCAACAAAGCATGTGGGTATGATGACCCAAAATTAAAAAAGAAAAAAAGAAGACATTGAAAATGAAGGATTGCCGATTCAATTGAGATCTTCAATTTGATTCTCTGTTTCGTCTCATGGTTGATCAACCAATTTGTTTCTCGGGAAGACGAAGGATCACCTCAACCATGTTTGCTTCTAGCTCAATTTTTGGAGTCTCTTGAACTATTGAAGTCTTCTTCTCGAAGCTATCTCCAGTTTCTTCTTCTTCTTCAAGAGGCTCGATACAGTCAAGGGTCAAATGGGTGAAACGGCTCAAAGTGCATGACACCCTTAATAGAGGCAACATCATCTCTCAGAGAACCTGGCTAGGGGCTTCTTGACTCAACGAGATAGTCTATAGAGAATTGGAATTCAAAGAAATCCAAGCGAAAGGAAATCAAATAAGGAAGGAAAGAAGATTTATTGATTGGTGAGCTAGTTGAAGAGAATGAAGTCAATCAGGCAATTGAAGAGACTCGGAGCAACAAATGTTTCAAACAAAAATGACAGACGCTAACACCGCTATTTATAGTGAAGGCAAGAAGAGGAGAGGTCGTGATCTAATGGCTAAGGATCAAGGGATGCGATGATTGAGATCAAGCAACCTTTGGGCTACCCGAAGTCGTAACGAAGAAACGTTACAACGAATTGACGTAACGGTTACGAATTAAGAATCGTAACGTTTGAAGATGGCGTTTGGAAAAATAACCCAAGGGTCTCTGGATAAAAGCTTGAATTAAAAGTGATGTAAGAGAAGCATTCCACACGTTCGAGAAGCCGATCACATGGAATGGGGGGATCTATTGTGGAGGGTATTCAACCCGAGAACCCCTCGTGGAGAACCACACACACCCCCTCGGGGAGTTGAAGAACCCCTCATGGAGAACCACACACACTGTGAAACCCAGCCCTAACCTTGACTCGGAAACCCTGTTGTTTGTAGGTCCGACAACCTGAAGTAAGGCAAGAAGTCAACTATGGGCCACCTCAGTGGAAGACTTGGTGTTTGGCTTAAAATCCATGATTGTTCATGACAGTGTTCCATTTATGGAAACTGCACCTTGATGAAGACGGATTTAGTTGATGGACTTGGAGTACTCTCTGACTTGGTTTGAAGGCATTTCTACATACTAGGTAAGCCACTTGGTGTGTGTAACATCCAGCCCAAACCTAGCCCGGACACCCTTTTTATTTTGGGATAAAGAAAGACTTGTTTGATATTAGACCTTAAAGTTGGACTTTAGTTTCAATATTATTATCTTTGAAAACCTTAGGAAGCCATGTCAGACCTTTCCCTTAGGGTAGATTTGTAATGGTTGGCCTTATCCTACCTTGGCCTGGCCTGGGACCTATTATGTTTGTAGGTCCGAAAACCCAAAGTGAGGGAAATGAGACTTGTGGACCCTTTTGTTTGATGTTTTGGTGTCGGAACCCAAGCCCGTGGACATTGACGATGATGCCCCTCACTTGAGGGCATTGTCAGTGTTAGTTTTGAATCTGCGCACCGAAGAGGGGTGGATTAATTGAAATACAAAATGAACTCCTGTGCTCAATCCAAATATATTTCCTGAAACTAGACTTCTTGATGGACTTGTAGGAGAAAACCCCACTCCATTTGACTCCATATAACCCTCCAAATCCCTGTCCGAAGTTGCTGAACTGTGTCTGGCAAATCCTGCTTGCGCATCGAAGAAGGTGAGCTTAGTTGGTGGACCTAATGACCTCACATGCTTGATCCAAAGGTATTTATGGAAACTAGACTTCTTGATTGACTTGTAGGAGAAAACCTCACTCAATTTGACCTTGTATAGCCCTCCGAATCCCTGTTCGAAGTTGCTGAACTATTTCTGGATTTTCTGCTGAAACCTGTTACCTGTTTTGGTCCATCATTTTGGTCGATGCCGTCAACCAAAACCAACGACCAAAGTTGCCCAGAATCGAGAAAAAGATGCTTTTTGGATATTCCTTCATCTATTTAAGTGAAACCTCAAACCTAGAACGATATTTCACTCATTTCAATACCTGAGAACGTGGGAAGGCTCCTCTTAGGCTCCTCCTTAGCTTGGGTGGTGACCTTCTACAAGAATCCTTGTCTCTCTTCTCCAACTACCATCTTCTAAGGTATGATTCTCTCTCTTTCTCTCTACTCTACTCACTTCCCTTCTTCTTTTACTGATGAGACCATGGCCAAGGTGCTGCAACCTTGCAAACACCTTGCCATGAACGTCTCTTCCCATTTATACTTCCTTTTCCTTCATTCTTGCTATGCTTCACTTGCATCTTGATCCTTACATATACATTACCATAATTCCTTGCTTAACAACTTGATTTCTTATACTAAACTGAGATGTGGAGTATGATTAGTCTAATCTCTGGCTTGCAAATGATTGTAATCATGTTCCTAACCTATTCCCCAACTAATTCTCTAGCTTCCCTTTCAATTACATCAATTTCTCATGAATGCTAGGATTCTTGTCTTTAGAACATAGGACCTCAATTTGGGGGTTTTCATTTGGACCATTGGATTGTGATAATACTTGCTAGGTAGTGTTCTTACATTGTTATTAATCATCCCTCCAAGTTTCAGATCGATCCGAACCCCGGAAGACCCATTTCGGACCAAAATCCCCAAAATCCACTATTCTGCCCTAGGATTATTTTGGTCGATCATTTTGGTCGATACCATCGACCAAAACCATCGACCAAAGTTGTTGCTGACAGCAACCTTGGTCAGTTTTGACTCAAATGACATCCGATCTTCCCGACTTCTTCTCTAACTTATATTGATGTTTGTTTAGGGTCTTAACAATTCTTTTGGACTATTTCTTGGTACTCTCAATTCATCATCAATTCAACCCAAGGTAAGGATGGTTATCTCCATAAACATATAGATCATCAACTTATGATTTATGTTCTTATTTATGAATAGAATCTCTTGATTTCTTTTAATCGTTATAAGACTGTGATATACGTGTTAGAACAGTATTATTGAAATCTTTATACTCTTGTCATGTTACATACTATTCTTGTTTACTTATGTCTATGATGATTCATTTCAATATCATGATTTAACTTGTATTATGAAGATATATTGGATGCATGAGAAGTGATGAACTTGAATATGTGATTGTCTAGGTATAACTTGGGATTGGGGAGTGTCCTATTGACACTTCTGTCCTTGGACACCGGAGGGAATAGTATGGGATGTTCTCCGATGGTGCCTATCGACTCTTTCCCGGGTTATTGGATGACATACATAGAATTGTCTAGTTGTTTGGCTAGGATGTCCCTGTCGTATCAGACCCGAATCGGAAGGGCATTGAGACCGAACGACCCGTGGTAGCAATGGGGATTTGTGGGCACTCAAGACCGGTAACCAATCCGTGAGAGGTCATAAATCTCATTGTGGGGGCCATTTATTGGTAGGGTTGCATATGGATAGACTTGGGCTCACGGGCGCTCAAGACCGGTAACCAACCCGTGAGAGGACGTGAGAGCTTCCCATTTACTATATGTGGATGACCAATAGGGTTGATGAGTCCGTAATCCGGGATTACGCTGACTCTAGTGTGAAGGATACCGGAAAGGATCGCCGGGGGCGAGGAATGGACGTATCTGGAACTGAGATGATATGACTGAGTAGATGACTTGCATTGGGCTAGGCTTTACTGTGACATGCGCCAGTACTTGACCAAATGGTGATGTGAGAGAGCGGTGACCGATCCCCTAACCATGGTTTATTTGAGGACTTTACCGATCTTCCCCGGGCATTCCCAAGATATGGAAATGAGAGAGTGACTGACGACCCAGAGAAGTACGGTGCTATGACTTAAAGCATGTCTACCCTAGATGACCAACATACTTAGAGTTAGATTCATATTTGCATCATATGTCTCATATCATATTGCATCATGCTATGCTGCGCATCATATGATTTATGTTATTATGGAATAACTTTCCTTGCTGAGTTCTTTCGAACTCACACCTTTTTGCAACATACTTTGTTAGACTTTCCTGCAGGTACTACCACTGTTGACTGTGGCAGTCAACCCTCTGGAGGCCGAGTTGAAGACTTGTATCATACTGGTGGCGATGAACCAGTTGATAAAGACGAGTAGACCGAGATCGGGACTTGTTTGTAGCAGTTCAGTTTTATATTTCTGTGTTAGGGATGGGATGTCGCCTCATTCCCTTTTTAACCTTTTATTTGAATTGTCGGGACTATAGCTTAGTTGTTTCACTTGTTATTTGGTGAGTCGGTTGTAACCTTTACTTTTAGTAGTTTCATCTTCCGCTAATATTATAGGATGGGTTTCCTCCCTCCTTTTCACACTTGATTGTTTATACTAATGAAATCCTTTCCGCACTCTGATGTTATTTGTGAATCCTTCTGAGGTACTTTCTCGACTTTTATTATTAAATTATTTGGAAATAAGGAATTGTTCTTGCTTTTGATTATATTATTGTGCTAAGTGATTATGATCGTTCCTAAACTTGATCGGCGGGACAGTAATTCACTCCCCGGGTAATCCAGATAGGGTATCCCCTTGGTGGATTTAGGGCGGGATGTGACAGTGTGTTTGCAAAACCCCTTCAAGTGTGGATTTGATCTGACCCTTCAATTCCCTATTTTGGACTTGTTGTCCTGATTGGTCGATTGGGCTAGTCGACCAATCAATCGACCAATGGGATCTGTTTTGCTGAATTGGGTCTTGGCTTCTCTATTTAAGCCCAACTTCGAGTCTAATTCATCTTTTGTGCCTCAAAACTTCTTGGAACGAACCATAGCTCTCCCAAAGTCATCTCCTCTACATCCTTGGTGATTTTCTTAACGGATCTTCGTCAAATCTCTTGCATTTACATCAAAGGGTATGTGATCATCCTCCTTTCTTCTTTATCTTTGATTCTCCATAGTTTTCTTTCCTTTTCTGTTTGAGAATAGTAGGGTTGATGTTGCATCTCTGTTGCAACCATCACTCTACTCATCTTCTCTCTTTTCCTAAGGATTTAAAGCTTGATGGATGATCTTCATCAAGATCATCACTCGCTTTTGAAGGAAACCATGTATTCATCTTCTTTCCTTTTTTAGATTCAAGTTCTTCAACCTTATATCTGTTATTCTAGAAGATCTATACATGCTTTTCATGAATTCTTTATCAGATTAGTAATCCATCATTCCATAGTTTCTCGTCCATGAATTTGCCATGATTTCTCCAAGAACCATGATTGATCTATTTATGGTAAGTTTTTGTTTCCTATTTTGTGACATGAAGACTTGATATTATTAGGGTTTTGAAGTCCACTATAAACCAATACATTATCCTTGCATATTTCCTCTTGTTTGGTGTCTTTTTGAATCACAAAATTTGGATTTTGAATCAGAAATCTTTGATTTTGTCTGTCACTGACTCTGTTGGTCAACTGCTTGGTCGACTGAGTCAGTAGACCAATCAAACGACCAATGAGGACAGTAACCTCATATTTCGTCTGTTTTGGATGATTCAATCTCTTTCCTTCTAGGTTTCTTTCCTAATATGATATTGATACGGAGAAATTATGATCAGACCGGGTTCATACTTGGTCCGACCCTCGACCCCGGTCGAGACGGAAAGAACCGATTCGCTCCCGAGCAAACCGGATCCAGAAGATGGCTTGCTGAAGAAGAAAGCTTATTTGGCTGCAAGCGTGCCCTAATCTTACTTATGGATTAGGGTAATCACCCTAATGATGGCAAACTCGAATTGACGGCTGTGGATAATCATTATCGAAGGGATAAACATCGTATAACCTAAAGGTTATCTCAGGAGTCCTCTACTAGTCCAAACTAGTAGAAGTCTATTGCTCAACGGATCTCACTGATAAGATCCAACGACTACCCGAAGAAGGCTCAAGTGCATCCAACGAAGGAGATTCGAAGGTACACTCTATATAAACCTCACTACCATACAAGGTGAGGGGATCGATCGAAAAAAGAATACTATCTGAGACTCAGGTTCAGATACATACTGATAGACCTAAACTATCAGCGATCTGCTATCTAGATCACCTTTCCCAGTTCTTCATTCCGTAGCTCTGCGCTTCTAGCAGAGCCGTTTGTGATTAAGTTCATCAACTGACTTAGCCTTCGGAGGTGGACTCCCGACCCCAGCGGTTGGGCCACATCTGACGCTTTCGTTTTGCAGGACATCACGTGGAGATCCAACGGCTGAGCAGATTTTGGACGCATCAGATATATTCACTTGTTTAGGACTTTCTTTCCAAGTTAAGACAAGATCTTTCTTGATCCCCAAGATCCTTTGCAAAGTAATTAAGGTAAGGATAGTTATTTCCTTAATTACATAGATTGCATGATTTAGTTTCCATATTTGAATCTCTTTGATTTATTTCCATAAATAGATTCTTATATTGACTTATTACTGATGCAACTACTCTAATTACAACATTAATTGTTTATGCTAATTAGTTCATATATGATTTACTTGTCAATTATATACATGTTGGATCATGTTATTGATTTCTTTCCATATGGGAAGTTACTATATTTGTGATATGATTGATTCATGGTTGTGAATGATTAGGTATGGTTTGGAAAGGGGAGGTGTCCTTTTGACACTTCTGTCCTTGGACACCTACTGGAATATTATGGGATGTTTTCGGAGATGCCCTTTGACACCTTCCTAAACTGTTGGTTGACATACCTAGGGCTGTCTAGTAGTGTTTGGCTAGGATGTCCAGGTATATCAGACCCTAATCGGAGGGGTATTGAGACCGAACGATCCATGGTAGCAATGGGGATTCATGGGCGCTCAAGACCGGTAACCAACCTGTGAGGGGACATGAGGCTTCTCGTTTACCATATGTGGATAACCAATAGGGTTGATGAGTTCGTAGTCAGGGACTATGATGACTCTAATGTGAAGGATACCGGAAAGGATCGCCAGGGGAGAGGAATGGACGTATCTGGATTTGAGTTGATTTAACTAAATAGAAGACTCGCATTTGGCTAGGCTTTAACCCTAACATGTGCTAGTACTTAGACCAATGGTGATGTGAGAGAGCGGTGACCTAAACCCCAGCCATGGAATGTCACGAGGGATGCCGGACCCACTACCAAACGGCGTTGTGTGATGAGACCTTCCTAAAGAAGTATGGTGCTATGACTTAAAGCATGTCTGCCAATAGAGACTAGCATACATAGAGTTAGAATCATAATGCATCATATGTTTCATGTCACATTGCATCTTACTTTGCTTTGAAATCTTATTATTTATGTTATTATGGATTAACTGCCTTACTGGGTTTCTTTTGAAACTCACTCTTTTTGTGCTATGTATTGTTAGATTTCTCTACAGGCTTTGAGTATCATGACTGCTCATATGAAGAAGCGCAGGGAGAAGAGACATACCTCCAGGAAGGTGATTGCGATTACGACGATCACATTGAAGACTCCGCGGGTGGTTATGCTGCGTATGATGCTTAGTCCGTCGATAGAGTGGAAGCGCCCTTGTGCCATTTTTGAGATTTATTCTTATAGAGATGTTCTCTATAAGATAGAGAATGATTTAGTTACTCATTGTACTTGTTATTGGGATTAGTTTTTTTATCTCTTTTCCTTTTCTTTTTGAACTGCTATTCCGCTGTTGGTAGAGTGCGATATCCGCCTCACTTTACTTTATGATTTTGACATTACTGTTACCTTTCGTACTCTGATGATATATGATTTATTCCTTCCTTATTTGGATCTCTCATTTATACTTTTCACATTGATTATTTATGCTCATGATTATGTTATTGTCTATGTGGGAGGTTGATTACCCCGATACTTGATTTTCGGGGCTGTGGATCACACACTCGGGTATGCCAGGTCCAGCTGGGTGGATGTGACACACACGCCCTCGGGGAGTTGAAGAACCCCTCGTGGAGAACCACACACACTCCCTCGGGGAGTTGAAGAACCCCTTCCCTAAGGAATCCCTTGATATTCACTCGAGATAGGCTTGGGTTGTGAGAGAACGCCCAGTGCTAAGTCCATGAGGAACGTTGAAGACGACCAAGTCAAAAGGGTCAGTTGGAGATAACTACCCATCATACCCACTCCGAAATGTGGGTAAGTGGATAATGGAGTAACAGCTCCATTAATTCCCCTAAGCAAAGAACGTGATTTCTAAGGCAACTCGCCCACTCTTCAACTAAATCGGCGGAATCGACGGACAGGGTGCCTCTAGGTAACCACTATATAACCTCCATCTGAAGATGGGCAATGTATGAGATTCAACTTACTATCAGTCTCTACACTTTGAGAACCCTCTCAAGGCCTTCTATTGTTGCCTAGACTAACTTGGGCATCGAAGGCGGTCCCCTGACCAACACAAGGTCGGGCTGCTCTATTTTCCTTTGTGAGTGCAGGCATCACACCTACTCGTATTCAATTGGAGAAGCCTTCAAGAGGTCATCCAACTACCCGGCTGATGCGAAGAAGGTCTAGATGCAACACATTAGTCCCCAAACGTAAAAGAGAAGTTATAAGTTGTAAAATCAGAAAGAGAGACAAAAAGGGTAGGAGTTTAAGGGGAGATGAAGAAACTGTTTCAAATGGATTTCCAAAGGGGTTAAAAGAATAACATCAAAAGAAAAAGGATAGAAACATCGAATTTGTATGTGTTCTCACAGAATGAAAACAGCGTGAACACTTTTAACATGGTTGAAAAAAAAGATAGACCAATTTATTGGTGTGATAGAGAAAACTATTCCAAGTTTCGAATATTATTTACAATCTTGTTTACCCTAGCTATCACTTTCCACCTGTCAGTGAAAAAACCCTAAAAAATTTTAAATTCCATGCTTCAGTTTTGGTCCTTGGAGCTCTATGCTTAACATTATCCATAGCCCGTGAGTCTTGTTGGCCTGGTTTTATTCACCAAGAAAAGTGAAAGTTTCCTCTAAATCTTTTGGAAATTCTCGTTAACCTTAAAGATTCCTAATAAAAATAAAATGATTTAACTTTTATTTATTTGTTTTTATGTTTTGAAATTTTTTTTAAGGACATTCAAGATAGTTGACGAAAAACTTATACTCCTCAAAACTATGTCAAACTGACAATCATCTCCTTTTCGGAAGAATGATTAATTAGAGATAAGATAACGATTATTTCTTTAGTTGTATTTTTCTATATCTTATACTATGAAATGATGAAGAGAAGTACTCATGGAGGAAGAAAGAAGATTAAGGGTATATTGAGGGTAGCACTATAAAATCAAAAGAGGTTAATTCAGAAATGTCAAATGCAATTCACTAGGAAGGCGAGCACCCTACTGTTACTGTCTTATTCATATCTGTTGGTAAAACTCCATATATATCAATATTGTTTAATTGACGTGGGAAAGATTCCTTACCTGGATTCGCTTTCCCTTTTATGAAGTATTCGCAGCGGAAGTCTAGATCCACGTTCTCGTTCAGCCACCAAAGCTCTATCGGGGCGATTCCACAATCACTAGGAAAGGGAATGATATCCACAACCCAAATGCCGTGGATTAATGAAATGAAGATCAAAAACGAGGAAAGGAAAAAATTTTCCAAGCCTGCGATTCTAAGAGAGAGGGAGAGAGAGATGGAGCCGCCGTTTCTCAGAGATAAATCTTGTGCGAATGAATCACACACTTACTCACTAATGCGGTGGTTACCAAAATATATAACCCTATTTTGTAACCGCCCTAATAGTGAGTTTCCAATATTGCCCTTGGGCATTTAATTTATTAATCATATTAATAAATTCCAACAGCTCCCACTTGCACAAGGGCAAGTGTTAATCTTTCAATGTGTCCCAGACACACTTGTATATCCCAGATATACACATTCAATCTCTCTGCTATGTATCCCATATACATAGACCTCTTGTGTCCCAGACACACATGTATATCCTAGATATACATATTCAATCTCTCTGTTATGTATCCCAGATACACAGACCTCTTGTGTCCCAGACACACATGTATATCCCAGATATACATATATATTGATCTCTTCACTATGTATCCCAGATACATAGACCACCTGTGTCCCAGATACTAATATCCACAAGTCATACTGGCAAAATGGGTTGTGCGACCGGTGATATACCTGCACGTGTGAGCCCCAAACTAGAAACCTTCCCAGAAGGCCAGAATGGCACATCACTCATAGAAACAAATCAAATAAGCATTAGTATAACACAGTGTCCTAGGTTTATTCAAACTCACCAGACTAAAGGTATCTCGATCCCTCTGAGAGATCACCTTCTTGTCCTTAAAATGTTCACTACTGTAACACATACAGTTGGCGCCAACAAACACTTTTTAGGGTGCAGTTGAATCAAACCTTTCCTTTCGCCCCAGACCATCACTACACTTAGGATTGACTCCTTTCCCGGTAGTGCCCCTTTAGGTCGAATCAATCATGACCATAGGTAACACCCCAAAGTAGCCACATCAACCCTTTGTTTCATGATGTCGTCGAAAGTCACTAAGAACACTAATGGACCATAAGGTCCAGGACTCATACAATGAGAGGAGCAGGGATCCATCCTCTTATTTCCAATGATTGCTAAGCACACATAGTATGATATATGTGCTATGGTGGAGCATTCTATATACAATAGAACGTATGTCCATGTCAACACCATATAGGTCTTAGTCTAGTCGCAACCTCTTGCGCCTAACCCGAGTTTCTTTATTGTCGCCACCCTAGCGCCACATAAAGTACTGCTTCCAGCTCTTATAGGCAACATGAATAGTGGGAACATTCATGTCGATTCTCTTCACAATAGAGAAACTCATCTTGATTCCAAATCAAGGCGACATCATGATTATGAATTGACCTACACAAAGTCATTCACAATCCGTCTCATCTCTGCTCGCCTCCAAGGCGCTAGAGGCGAATGCTCGTGTGAGTGAGCCATTCTCTTGCCTATTGACATATCTTGTTTTATGCTAGAAGAAACACAATCACACAGAAAGTGAATAAGAATAAATGCTGGAATGAACTCATATTACTCATTAATAAGAAAGTCTCGGTACAAAAATAAGTCACAATCTCATAAGCCAAAGGATTTTACATGAGAAATAAAAACATCCTTGGCTATAGGTTTGGTAAGAGGGTCAGCTACCATCTGACTAGTAGATATGTGCTTAAGTACAACTTTCTTCCTTGATGTAATGTCTCTAAAAAAGGGATATCTCAACTGTATATGTTTGGTCTTCCCATGATACTTAGGGTCCTTGACATAGCTAAGAGCTGCCGTACTATCACACTAGACAAGGGCAGCCTCTTTGGATGTCATCAGAATCCCAGTATGTTGAAGGAATCTCCTCAACCAAACAGCCTCTTGAACCGCAGCTGAGCATGCCACATACTCTGCTTCCATGGTTGAGAGGGATATACAAGTCTGCTTCTTGCTACACCACGAAATAGCCCCACCATTCAGCAAGAAAGCATATCCAAAGGTTGATTTGCGCTCATCGATGTCTCCAGCCCAGTCGGCATCACTATAGCCAACTAACCGCAAATCAGTTCCTTGGTAACACAACATGTAGTTACTCGTTCCTCTGAGATATCTCAATATCCTCTTGATTGCTTTCCAATGCTCTATGCCTGGGTTTGATTGTTACCGACTAACCAAACCCACTACATAACAAATATCCGGCCTAGTACACATCATAGCGTACATAAGGCTACCCACTGCACTGGAATATGGAACTCTTTCCATCTTGGTTTTCTCCTCTGGAGTCTTAGGACCCATATCAAGGCTCAAATGCAAACCCTTCTCCACTGGAGTATCAATTGGTTTGCAGTTGTGCATCTGGTATCTCGTCAAGACATTGTCAATATAGGTCTCCCCGAGATAAACCCGGTAATCTCTTTTGCCTATTTCTGACAATCTTGACACCAAGCACATAGCTTGCTTCACCCATGTCCTTCATATCAAATACGGAGGACAACCATTTCTTAATGGTTTCCAATAGCTCCTTGCTATTGCTAGCCATAAGTATGTCATCTACGTAAAGTGTCAGAATGACATAATTATTATCAAATCTCTTGGTGTAAACATAGTGGTCTTCCTCAAGCATGGAAAAACCATTTTCCATCATAGCTTGGTGGAAGCGCACATTTCACTGTCTAGATGCTTGCTTTAAGCCATATATGGACTTCTTAAGCTTGCACACTCTGCGCTTAAGTCCATTAGTTTCAAAGCCTTGAGGTTGATCCATATAGATCTCTTCCTCAAGTTCTCCATTGAGAAAAGCAGTTTTTACATCCATCTGATAAAGCTCCAAGTCCAACTGAGCAACAATGGCTAGTATGAGGCGAATTGAGGCAAACCTAACCACAGGGGAAAAAGTTTCCTCATAATCAACGCCCTCTCATTGGGTGTAGCCCTTAGCCACTAAACGAGCCTTGAATCTCTCAATAGATCCATCCGCCTTTCTCTTGATCTTGAGAACCCACTTGTTCCCAATTGCCTTTCGGCCCAGCGGCAAGTCAACCAAGTCCCAGACATGATTAACTTTCTTCGACTCCAACTCTTCCTCTATTGCTTTCAACCATTCCTTTGAGCTTGACCCCGCAAGAGCTTCTGCACGCTCTTCGGTTCATGCTCATCGACTGAAGTCATCTCACAGTCGATCTCTTCAGGAGTTACCATGTAGGCTTCATTCTCTATGCCAAAACGTCGAAGAGGAACTTGCCCGCGACCACTACAACGCAAGTGCATGTCAGATTGCTCACCCTCTGAGGTAGCTATCACATCTGCACTCCTACTCCCACTAGGATCTTCTGGATGAACCCCAGGTTCATTATCCAGAATCTGAATCCCTGGAGTGACAAGACCACTATCTTGTATCTCAAAGAATTCCGATGATTCTTTGTTAACTCCTGAAAGAGATGGAAAATCATTCTCCAAGAATGTTGCATCCCTAGACTCCAGTTCCGTTCTCCTCTCATTTTCATCTAGTCCAATGAAGACATGGCCCTTTGAGGGTTCAGAATATCTCACAAAGATATACTTTTTTCCTTTGGGTCCAAGCTTTCCATATTGGTGAGAATTAGAGTGAACATATGCTGCACATCCCCATGCGCGCAAGTAACTCAAATATGGCTTCCTTCCGGTCCACAACTCATATGGTGTGGAAGGAACCGATTTGGTTGGAACTCTATTGAGGATATAGGCCACAGTCAGCAAAGCATTTCCCCAATAAGAGATGGGTAGATTTGCCTACGCCATCATGGATCTCACCATGTCTAGCAAGGTTCTATTCCTCCTCTCAGCAACCCCATTTTTCTGTGGAGTCCCTGGAATAGTAAGTTGCCTAGATATCCCCTTTTCATCACATAACCCTTTGAACATATCGGAGAGATACTCTCTACCTTTATCCGTTCTAAGAGTTTTAATCCTTTTATCTAAATGATTCTCAACTAAGCTCATGAATTTCTTAAAACATTCCAAAGCTTCTGACTTATGAGAAATTAGATAAATGTGACCATACCGTGTATAGTCATTTATGAATGTGATGAAATAAGACTGTCCTTTTCTAGTATGCACATTCATGGGTCCACACACATCTGAATGGATAAGTTCTAAAGGAAGACAGGCTCTCAAAGCCTTTTTAAATGGTTTTCTAGTTGCTTTTCCTGCTAGACATGACTCACAGGTTGGCAAATCAGATAGTGAACCTTGGCCTAAGAGACCTTCTCTTGCCAATCTATTCATCCTATCTAAGCCAATATGTCTTAGTCTAGCATGCCACAAATTTGAAACAATACACACAATATCTTGGCAAACAAAAGCACTACTAGAATTAAATGAATAATCAATTGTATCCAATACAATGAAACCATTCAAAAGAAAACCATAACCATAAACTGTATCACCCAGATACAAAACCAAATAATTGTTTTCAAATACAACTCTAAAAACCATGTCTCATAAACCACTATTGTTTCTGTTCCCACCTCTGTTACTTTGCCTAGACCACTGAGGTTGAGCTCTCTCCCTCTTGCGCTTGAAGCCTGCACCCTTACTAGTGCTTGCTTCAGCAGCAACTACTTCAGTGTGAGGGACATTGGCCAACATCCGACCCTCCTCTAGCTCAAGGTGCTTGGCAGCTTGATCAAATGTCTTGACCTCATCAACATGAGTCAAGAAGATCTTCATATGCTCCCAAGACTTAGGCAATGACCTGATGACTGCAGAGACTTGCTCCTCATCAATCTTTTGGCGCCCACATGCGCTCAACTCACTAATCATGTTGGACATGATGGTTATATGCTGCCTCATGGTGTGACCCTGGCGCATCTTATAACCATCAAATGTGAGTCTGAGCTGGCGGCCTCTTGTGGTGGAAGTCCCACCATACTGGAACTTCACAGCCTCCCACAAAGACTTTGCAGTCCTATGCTTCTCAAATCGAAGCATCAGGTCATCCCTCATGGAGCTTAGGATACTAATCCTAGCTACCCAGTCTTTCCTCTTCTAGGCATTGTAAAGCTCAAGGTTCCTGCTATACTGTGCAGTGGTACCTTTCTCAGGTGGGGACATGGTCTAGTTTACGGTTTCCAGCATGTTCTATTCTTCTAGGAGATAATACCTCTCATTTAGTTTATCTCCTTTCGCGAAGTTAGCAACAATGCTCTTGGTAGCAGCCATTTATTCTAGAGACATTACATACTAGGATGAGTTCAACTATTCTAGCATAAAACACAACTCAAGCAACAACAAATCACACTAGCATAGTCAACCTATGTGATAAACATTTAAACAAAAAGAGATGCTAACAAACATTCAATCAAATTCTCATGCAAACCCACATAGACTTATACACTAGTTTCATTCTGTGCAAGAAACATGATTGATAGACCCATAAAAAACAGTTTTATTAAAATGAAACATGCAATCATGTTAATGCTATGAGGTGGTTCACACAGAACACTTCTACCTCATTAGCTCCCACTAGGCCCCATTAGGCCCTCAATGCCCAAACATCACACAGATTGTCGGGCCATTGGTGTCCAGTAAGTTAGAAACTCATTCTGAACTGGACAGACCAATATCCAAAAAAAATCCATCTCCCAGACGGACTGTCGTCTGCCCAGATGGAATTCCGTCTGCCTTTTATGCCCAGATGGATGACCGTCTGGCATTCTGTGACCAGACAGATGACCGTCTGCCCAGACGGAAAATCGGCCTGGCATTCTGTTACCAGAAAACGGCATTTTTTCTGGATTTTTTTATGAACGAAATTTTTCCAAAAAACGGTAAAACACATTTTTTCACTCAAAAAATCATCCAAAAATACATGAAAAAAATCCATCAATAAATTTTAAACAAAATTAATTATCATGGGTAATCAATTCATGCAAAAATTTACAAGGGAAATTCTCAAGAATCTCCCACTCGGACCCCAAACAAAAAAATAAGGGTTTCCATAAAACCCTATCACTTCTCCCATGGGTTTCGTATTAAACCCTGGATTCTCCGTAAACCCTTGATCCTCCCATTGGATCCATACAATGAAATTAAACAATGGGGAGGAACAAAGAACCATGGGAACCAATGGCTCTGATGCCAATGTTGGTAAAACTCCATAGATATCAATATTGTTTAATTGACGGGGGAAAGATTCCTTACCTGGATTCGCTTTCCCTTTTATGAAGTATTCGCAGTGGAAGTGATGCGTCCAAAATCTGCTCAGCCCTTGGATCTCCACGTAGTGTCCTGCAAAACAAAAGCGTCAGATGTGGCCCGACCGCTGGGGTCGGGAGTCCACCTCCGAAGGCTAAGTCAGTTGATGAACTTAATCACAAACGGCTCTGCTAGAAGCACAGAGCTAATGAATGAAGAAACGGGAAAGGTGATCTAGATAGCAGGACGCTGATAGTTGAGGTCTATCAGTATGTATCTGAACCTGAGTCTCAGATAGTATTCTCCTTGATCAATTGATCCGTCCCTCACCTTGTATAGTAGTGAGGTTTATATAGAGTGTACCTTCGAATCTCCTTCGTTGGATGCACTCGAGCCTTCTTCGGGTAGTCGTTGGATCTTATCAATAAGATCCGTTGAGCGATAGACTTCTACTAGTTTGGGCTAGTAGAGGACTCCTCAGATAACCGTTAGGTTATGCGATAGTTATCCCTTTGATGATGATTATCCGCAGCCGTCAGTTTGAGTCTGCTGTCATCAGGGTGATTACCCTAATCCATAAGTAAGATTAGGGCACGCTTGCAGCAGAATAATCTTTCTTCTTCAGCAAGCCGTCTTCTGGATCCGGTTCGCTCGGGAGCGATTCGGTTTCTCCTTCTCGACCGGGGTCGAGGGTCGGACCAGGTATGAACCCGGTCTGATCATAAACTCTCCATATCACGAGCCCCCCAGACCAAGCGTTCGATCGATCCCGAGGGCTTGGTTTTTAACTGGGTTCGTCGTCAAGTGATGATCTCTGCGTGCTTCATTAAATGTCATATCACATTTAATGCGGTGGTCACTTTTCCTCGAGCGTTGTGAGTGTAAGGCCACATGTCTCCGTTGCAGTTGATCTGTCGTGGCTCACGTCATCCAAGCGACGGTTTCCGAACGCCTATTTCGGATTCGTGAGTTCAAACTTTCAAAACGTCTTCGAATCTTGATCGTCAATTTTGAATCAATCTCGATCGTTCAGATTCCCGAACACTCGTGCGGGAGTTTTAAAAGCGGTTCGTTGTCTTCATAGGTTTCATTCTTCCTGTCTGGAATTTGAACCTTTGTCGTCTGCTTCTCGCCTTCCTGCTCTCAAGCTTTCGTCTCCTTGAATCGGTAAGTTTCTTGGTCTTTTCTTTTTGTAGTTTACTGAAACGAGTAATGGCGGACGATAGGGCTTCTTTAGTACCCCATGTTGGTGATAGCAGTGATGCTTTTGCTTCTCCTGCCCCCGAACAGTCGGATAGTGATAACAAAACCCTAACCGTCCTCTGGCAGGAGTTCGCTGAAGTTTCTCAAAAAGGTTTTGAAAGAAAAACCGAAACTTCTCCTGTCCTTGTCGAGTCTGGATCTTCCAAGATCGTTGATTCCTCTAGGCAACCTCAAACCTCCGGGTCCAATAGTGGGCCTGGCTCTGTTCCCTCCATTTATAATGGAGAAACTCTTCTTTCCGCTGTCCAAGATTTTGACCTTCCTTCCTCATATCAGGTTAGGGCTCCCCACCCTGATGAGAAGGTTGATTCATCCCTTTCAGGTGAATTTTCTCTGTACATAGATACACTGGAAAGCGGGGTTCGCTTTCCCTTTTTTAATCCTTTATTTTCCATGATTTTGAATCACTTGGAACATTTGTCCCGGAATGCTCCTCCCCAATAGCTGGCATCTCATCGTCGGCTTCTTGGGTTTGTGTTTTGAGCTTGGCATCACACCATCTCTTTCTCTTTTTGTACATTCTCATGTTCTTTCTATCTCCCATCCTCCCGGATGGGTTTTTCTTTCCAAACGCAATAGGGCTGAACTTGATTAGAGGGGCAGCATCCTCACCAAAGGAACTTGCCCTTCTAACCACAAAAGATGGCGCGAACGATATTTTTTCTGTCGAGCGCCTCCATCAGATCTTAACTTCCCGACCACCTGGAGGAGGTTTACTTCTTTGTCCGAAAGTAACCGGGGCCTTCCCTTATCCAAAGAAGATGAGGCGGCCATCTTGAAGATCAAATCCATTCCGTGGTATCAAGAGATACATGGATATGAAATGGAGTATAACTCCATCCTTCAATACTGGGGCTTGGCTCATTGTGAGCTTCTAACCATCATCCTTTGATTTCACTGAAGTGAAATGTCTTGAATTCTGATTCTTGTCCTTCTTCTTTGCAGTGCCTCCCGAATGAACCCCGAAAGCTGCGCGGGTAAAGGCCGCTAAAGCCGTTGTGACAGCCGAACAACGATCGCCCGGGGTCTTGACTGCAGATCAAGAGGCTTCTCTTCCCTCTCCCGACCCCTCTTACAGGGGTATCAGGAATATCAGGCCTGTAGCTGATGCTTCGGGCAAAGGGAAGAAACCAATGGTGGAGAGGGCTACCGTCTCCTCCTCCGTCCGAACCAAGAGGAGGCATGACACAATTGATGCTCCCTCCAACAAAAAATCCAAAGCTTCGACGGATGGTGAGGAAGTCTTCCTCCCCGAGTGGACCCCCGAAGATGACCGACGGGGTCACTCGGGATCCTGAGAAAGCTGCAGAGTGGAGCTCTCTCGGTCTTGCTCCTTCCGATCGCCGGGAGTTTGAAGCCCCTGGATGACACCTCCCTTGTGAGTCAATCTACAAGGTAACGGTTTTCTTGCTTATTTATGTTTTCATAATTTCTTATGACTTCATAATTTCTTATGACTTCTTCTCGATATCTCTCGTCTTCCCGGGAATGCTTTGTGTTGAGCTTTTATCAACACATGGAAGCATTGAGCCGTGTTGGTCGCACCAGCTCCTCCTTGCTGCAAACTTGTGAAGAGAAATTGGCCAAGGCCAATTCTGAAATAGACCAGTGACTGCAGCCTCTTTGTAGAGCTGCAGAGAAAAAGCATGAGGAAGAAGTGACCTCCCTCAAGGAAGCCCTTGAAGCTTCAAGAATTCGTGTCTCTGCTGCCGAGCGCGAGGCCAGGAAGCAAAAGGCAGCTGCCACGTTGTTTGGTGACCGCCTTGAAATTAAGAGTAGGGATCTCGAAGAACATCCGAAGTTGGCAATCCCTAGCAAGCCCGAGCATATCAAGCCAAACCTTCGGAAGAAGTGCATCCGGAAATACCTGGACAACGTACCTTTCTCCGAATTGCTAGGTTTCTACAACATTCAGGCTTACCGCATGGGGTAGAACGACGTTTGGGAGCAGATCCTTGGAACGATCCCGACTTCGACACTTGCTCCTTTTCGTGAGGTATGCCACCCGGAGGTCTTCGGGAAAGTTGGTATGGATCTCCCGGCACCGGGCCCGGGGAGTAGATGATCCTTTTCCAGCTGACCCTCAATATGAGGCATATCTAGATGACGAGCCGGCACTTCCAGAGGAGAAATCACAAGCCGAGTCTCAAGTTGTTGCTGTAGAGGATTCAGCCGATGATATTCTTGAGGAAGGCTCTTCTCAGGATCCTGAGAAAAGTCATCCCGACCAGGGTCCCTCGGGCAACAATGAAGAAAAGGCTTAGGGTGTTCTTTTGTAAAGATGTACCCTCATTTTAATGAATAGACATTTCTTTACTCATGTTGGTCTCAAAATTTCCCCATCTCTTGCCGAAGTATTGCCTTGAATATCAAAGTATTAATGATAAAACTTATCACTTAACTCTTCATTCCTCGCCGAATAATAATCTTGTAGAAATATTGTGAAGATGCGTTTCGGGAAGATGCGTTAATCTTCCCCACTACTTCATTTATTGCAAAGTCCGCACGTTTCCTTTCTGCGAAGTTCAAACGTCTTCCCGCTTTTGTGTACCATTCAATGTTTCCAATGAATCGGAAATACCTCCATTATTTTAATGGCGGTGCGACGATTGGAGGTTTCTCTGCACCGGTGCTCGCTTCCACATGTTCCCGGGTGGCATCCCTTCGACCGTCGATCTTGCTTTTTACGGATTTTGAAGCGTCATTTCGATCTGGGTCGTCGGTTGTCCTTAGCCTTCAACCGTCGTCTTATACCTGAGGCTATTTAAAGCCTTCGTGGGTACTCTCCATCTATCCTGACTTCTGCAAGATAGATTTGCTAAAGTGCCAAAGCAACCTTTCGTCCTTCGACCTGCCTCCGTATTCCTCGTACTTCGACGACAGCTCTATCCATTTCGAACAAGTGAGTTTTAGATTTCTCATCTCCTTCCCTTTTCCCCCAAAGTAAACTACACACAGTAGTTATACTTGGGGTTTAGTTTGTTGGTGCTGTCGGATGCTTTAGAAAACTAGGGTTTCCCCATTGTTCTTTGTCGTTTTATTTCTGTGACCGATACGGCTGCTCGTTTTTTTTTTTTTTTTTTTGTATAGTGGCTCCCAAGATCAACCCGGACTTTATCGAGAGCAAAATCTCGCAAGAATAGCTTTCCGTCGGTGGTGATTGGGGCCGGTGCGGTGGTTTCAGCTAGTGAATCCTCCAAGCGTAAGGCGGCTTGGCGGTGAATCTTCAAGTCGATTCCTGCAGCTTCGTTGATGCCGTCCCTGCGCCTCCTTTGCCCGAAGTGACCGCTCGTCTTTCCCGGGGAAGATCTTGATCACTCCGTTGCCGATGGTGATGGCGGCAATCCTGGCTGGTGAGCTGTTGGTGCACCCCGAAGGAGACTCTTCGGGCATCCGAGGCAACTATGTTGGCGTCTGATGAAGGTGTGGCCCCAGCAGGTGCTGCTCCTATTTCTAACTCTAGTGCTTGTTTGGCATCCTCCTCCTCTCCTTCTGAGTTGGAGGACTTTGCCACTAGGAAGCGCCGTCGGATGACAAGTGATGCAGCTCATCCTTCTCTTGGTGTAGTTCGTCCTTCTCTTGATGTAGCTCATCCTTCTCATCCTTCGCTTGAATTAGTGTCAAACGAGTTTGACAAAGCGTTGGAATGGTGTACTTTGCTGCTCGAATGACTTCGAGAGCGCAGTTCTTTCCAAACTTCCAGATGAAGTCTTTACGAAGTCACTGGTGATGTAAGTCTTTCTTCATTATCCTATGATTTTGAAAAAATACTTCTCTGCTCCTCGCTAACTCGAAAGTTGTTTGCAGGAGTCTTGCTGGTAACTTCCACAACCAAGTGGAAGCAGTTACTAGACTCAGTAGGTTGAGCAATGAAGTTTCTAGGCTTCGGGAAATCTCTGAAGCTAAAGATGTTGAGATTGCTCGCCTTCGGAATCTAGCTTGGGAGGTGGCAGGAGAAAAGAATTCGATGATTGGTCATCTTCGGTCAGATTTGGATGATGCGGGGAGAAGATCCGGCGACTGGAACGGACAGTTGGAAAGTCGGGAGCTAAAGGATCCGAAACATTACCCGAAAGGCAAGCCGTCGTTCCTTTGCCCGAATCCCTTCCAACTGATGTTCGCAGAGCCTCTGTCTTCAAGTATTTACACAGTAAGCCTTTTGTTGATATGTTGAATGCTTACAACTTGCAGGCGTACCGGGATGGTGAGAACGAAGTATGGGAATCAATACTAAGGAAAGATCCTCATTTTGATACGACTCCCTACGGTCTTTGTTTGCCATCCTGAAGTATTTACCAACACGGGTATTCCTCCTCCCGACTGGACCAAGGATAAGATTGATCCTCCACCTTCCGATCCAAATATTATGCAATATCTGGAAGATTCTCCTGTTTATTCTCCGCTGGAAGAAGTCAATTATGACGAGCTTGTGCCAAATGCGAGTTTGGTCGAGGACCATTCTTCTCCTGGACAAGCTGGGCAAAGAGTATGAAATTGCAGAGGATTTTCTGAATATTGGAATATTTTTGTAATCCTCATTTCTTCTCTTCTTTTCCTTGACTCCTCTCAATGGTTGACTCATATGTTTGTTCTAGGAAAGTCGCATCGATCTTGTATAACTTGTTAATCAGTCACCTGTAATGACCTTCTTCTTTGATCAGAGATTGTATCCAGCTCTTGTAACTGTTTTGATACTGGCCTCTTTGGATCTTCTGAAGAAATAAGAAATTACTTTATCTTGAACTTTGCTAGCCACTTGAATCGTCGTTGTATTAGGTCTTAGTTGTCTGAAACAATGCCTACACTTAAGGATTTCCAGAGAAATACAATAAGTTTGAGAAGGAACTCACTCGGGTTTTAAACCGATGCCTTATACTTAAGGATTTCCGGAGAAATACAATAAGTCTGAGAAGGAACTCACTCGGGTTTTAAACCGATGCCTTATAGTTGGATCTTGTTCTTGAATGTGGTGTATGATGCCCCCCAATCAAAAGATAGTTTGTTGAAAACCAAAAATTGCATTGATTGAGTTGAAAATGATTACATCGCGAACAAAATTGAAATCTTCTTCAAGGATAAAACTTTTTGAGATGCCTAGCATTCCACGAACGATCCAATTCTTTCTGGGAATCAATGTTCTTCAGCTTGTAAGCTCCTGAACTGACCGGTTTCACAACCATATAAGGTCCTTCCCAGGAAGGGTCCAACTTTCTTTGGTGACGCGGGTCGGAAGCTAGGGTGTTTCTCAACACCAAATCTCCGGCTAAGTACCGACGATTCTTCACTCGAGTATTATAATGAGACGCTATCCTTCTTTCATAATGTTGAGTTCGTGCTATTGCCTTTGCCCGAACTTCATCCAACAAATCAAGCCTATCAAGCAATCCTTGTTCATTTGCTTTCTCCTCGAACTCACGATCCCTTAACGTCCCTGCCATTATCTCCACTGGTGCCAATGCTTCAGATCCATATGCCAACCTGAATGGAGTTTCTCCTGTAGGTGTTCGAACCGTAGTTCTATAAGCCCACAAGTACATTATATAGTTCTTCGACCCAAGAAGCTTTGTCGACTTCGAGTCTTCTCTTTATTCCTTCCAGTAGCGTTCGATTAGTAACCTCTACCTGGCCATTGCTTTGGGGGTATGCCACCGAGGACATACGATGCTCGATCATATATGTTCCACGAGAATTGCTCAAATTGTGGACGGTCGAACCGAGTACCATGGTCGGTGACAATTATCTTTGGAATCCCAAAGCGATATATGATTGATTCAAGCACAAATTTCTCCACTTTTTTCTCAGTAATTGTCGCGGGCAATCGGCTTCTACACATTTTGTGAAGTAATCAATTGCTACTATCAGATATTCTCGTCCGCCCGATGCCTTGGTTAATTTGCCCATGATATCAATTCCCCACATTGCAAAGGGAATGGGATTTAGAATTGAAGTCATAATCTCCGCCGGGCGCTTCGATACTATAGCATGAATTTGATGAGTTACTACATCGACGAACGTAGTCCATAGCAGCTTCTTGGATCTTAGGCCATTATAACCCCAATCTTAGAATTTTGTGGGCCAGGGCTCTGCCACCCATGTGAGCGCCACAAATTCCTTCATGAACCTCAGCTAAAGCTGAGTTTGCTCCTTCGGGGCCTATACATCTCATAAGGGGTCCAGCATAAGATCTTTTATATAGTCTCCCATTTTGAATGACAAATCTAGCTGATCGAATCTTGATCAACCTTGCTTCTACTGGATCCTCAGGTAACTTGTCATCTCTTAGATATTCAATTATTGGATCCATCCAAAGAACGTTTCCGCTTCAATATAAGAAATTTCTTTCTCATGATAACTTGGAAAAGTTACCTCTTCAATATAGACCGAAGGGTCTAGATTCTTTTCCTTGGCATTGGCTAGTCGGGATAGCTCATCTGCCATTGAATTTTCATTCCTCGAAATCTGAGATATCTTCAAATTCCGAAATTGGTTCTGAAATGCCTGCACTATCTCCCGTTTGCAAGCGTGGTTCTTTAATGCCATACTCCCCTTGGACTTGGTTGACTATAAGCTGAGAGTCACTATAAATAGTAACATCTGCAATAGCTAATGCCTTTGACAACCGAAGTCCTGCTATTAGGGCCTCGTACTCCGCTTCGTTATTACTCGCATCAAATGCGAATCTCAAAGCATATCGAATAATGAATCCTGCCGGACTTTTTAATAGAATTCCAGCGCCTGCTCCATCTTTATTACTCGATCCATCGACATATACCTCCCAAGTGGTTGGTATAATGGGATCTTCAATGGTGGGTTCCACTGGTGCAGTAGTTTCTACTACAAAGTCGGCTAATGCTTGAGCCTTGATTGCGATCCTGGGCTTAAAGCTCACTTGGAACTCACTTAGCTCAACCGACCAGGATACCATCCTTCCAGACAAATCAGGTTTGTTAAGAACTTTACTAAGAGGAAAAGTTGTAAATACCTCAATTGGATGAGCCTGAAAATATGGCCTTAGCTTCCTGGCGGCCATCATGAGAGCCAGAGCCTGCCTCTCAATCTGCGAATATCTCGTCTCTGCATCCAGCAACACGTGGCTTACATAGTAAATCGGCCACTGTTTCTTATCTTTCTCCCGAACAAGTACTGCATTGACCGCGGAAAGGGATGTCGCTAGATATAGCTGTAATATTTCCCCCTTCTGCAGTGCCGGACAGGATCGGTGGTTGTCCAAGTGCATCTTTTAATTCCTCAAAAGCTTTCGGCACTCTTCGAGTCCACTTTGCTTCCTTACGCCCTTCAGGTCTTTAAGTGCCTTGAAGAAAGGCAAACATTTTTCTCCGGACTTGGAGATAAATCGATTTAAGGCAACAACTCTCCCTGTCAAACATTGTACATCCCGAACGGTTTTGGGAGCCTCCATATCAATCGAGCTTGTATTTTGGCGGAGGATTTGCCTCAATTCCCCTCTCGTGATACCATGAAACCCAAGAATTTACCCGAGGAAACTCCAAAGGCACATTTTTCGGGGTGCAACTTCATTTGATGTTTCCTCGATCGAGAAAACCTCGGTCAAATCTGCAATGTGATTTGCTTTTGTAAAGCTTTTCACCAGCATGTCGTCAACATATGCTTCAACGTTCTTTCCTATCAGCTCTTTGAAAATCTTGTTGACGGCCCTCTGATATGTTGCTCCTGCATTTTTCAAGCCAAAAGGCATGACCTTGTAATAATAGCTTTCACGATCAGTCATAAAAGCCGTATATTTCTCATCTTCCTTATTCATAAGGATCTGATTATACCCCGAGTAGGCATCCATGAAACTTAAAGTTTCATACCCTATGATAGCATCTATCAAGAGGTCAATCCGAGGCAACGGGTAACAATCTTTTGGGCAAGCTTTGTTTAGATCCGTGTAGTCTGTACACATCCTCCACTTCCCATTCGCCTTTTTCACCATCACCACGTTGGCCAACCAAATTGGGCACTCGATTGGTTCTATGAAACAAGAATTCTTAAGTTTTTCAACTTCATTCCGAACGGCTTCATACTTTTCAATAGAGAAATTTCTTCTTTCTCGTATCACTTGGTTTCGCCTTAGGGTCTATCCGAGTTTGTGCTCTGCAATGGTCCGATCGATCCGGAGCATGTCCTCAGCGAGACCACGCGAATACATCTTTATTTTGTTGAAGAAATAACTTCAATTCATCTTTAAACTCTTCCATTGTTTCGGACCCGACATAAGTAATTTTTTTCGCATCCTCGGTACACAGCTGGATTTGCTCTAGTTTCTCCACTGGTTCGGGCCTTTGCATCTCTGTCTCTTCCCGATCATCTCGAACTTCTATGGGGAGGGCAGTAACCTTCTTCGGACCCTCCTTGTCTTTTAAATAGGCAACATAACACTGCCGAGAGATCTTCACGGTCGGAGGAGACTTGACCGATTCCCATATCGAGTCGGGAATTTTATCTTCGAGTGTTTTGTCGAAACAATAGCACCTATCTTAGATAAAGATGGTCGCCCGAGAATCATATTATAGGCTGGTAGTTCTCGAACTACCAAAAAATCGATTCGGACAGTTGTTTCCTTAGGAAAACTTCCAATGGATAAATCCAACTGAACCGATCCTTCCGCCACCTGCAGATGACCCCGCAAAGCCATATAGGTGTGTTGTTGAAGGTTTCATCAAATCTTGATCCACCTTCAATTTTTGATACACTTCGTAAGAAATTAGGTCAGCTGCAGACCTCGTATCAATCAATACTCTATGCACTTCCCGCCGTGCAATCTCTACCTTGATGACTATAGCATCATCATGAGGTAAACAAACATCTCTCTCGTCTTCTTCGTTAAAGGTGATAGAATCTTCACCATTCAGCTTCTTCCGCTTCTGCGCCTCTCCGGCTCCAACAAATTTGGATTTGGTTTTTAAACTCCGGAATGATTCAGGCTCTGGACCCCCGAAGATGGTAAGGATCGGTGACCGAGTAGCAGCTTCAATCACCTCGTTGCCTTTTTGGACTTCGGGGCCTCCCTTGATCGTTCCGAACCGACCGAACGATTCCTTTTAGGGGCAGCCGCACGTGGCCCGCGTGGCTCCTCCCTTCTTCTCGCTAACAAATGCGGACGGATGTCCCCGAGATATCAATCTCTCAATATCCGCCTTGAGATGACGACGGTCATTAGTGTAATGACCATAGTCTTTGTGGAATCGGCAATACTTTTCCCGATCCTGCTACTCTCCGGGTTTCAAAAGAATTTTAGGTGGCCACTTCAAAATATTTTTTCTTTTGAGGATATTCAGAATATCGGCCCGAGGAGCATTCAATGGAGTGTACTCACTTCTGCCGGGGGATCTTTGGTGCCAAGGTTGGGATCTTCCAACCCGATCACGAACATTCTTCTTTGGCTTCTCGCTCGCTCGGGAGCCTTTTGTTCCTTATTGGAGACTTTATTATCTCCTTGGCGCGCATCTAGAATCTCCATGACTTCAGCTCGCTTCGGCATCCTTGTACCAATTCAGCATAAGTCGTGGGTATATCATGTAGTAATAACTCCGGGAGTTTCTGATTTGTGAGTCCTGTGAATAGAGCGGTTCCGGCCACCTGTTCATCCAAGTTTTCTATCTCCATCGTCACTTTGTTGAATCTTTTTAGAAACTCTCTGATCGATTCGTTCCTTCCCTGTTTGACACTAAACAAGGTTTCTTCCGTTTTCTTGACCTGTATCCCACTCTCGCATTCGCCCTATGAATTGGCGTGCCAATTCGTCAAAGTTTACGATCCTTCCCGAGGGAAGGTTAGAAAACCACTTTTGTGCCACTCCAGTTAGAGATGATCCGAAAACCCCGCATAAAATTTCATCGGAATTACCGAAACGCCATGGTCGCGTTGGTAATAGCCAATGTGAGCTGTTGGATCTCCGGAGCCATCGAATGTTGAGAAGGTAGGCAAACGGAAGTTATGGGGAAACCGATATCCCGCGATTGGCTCAGCAAAAGGAGTCTTCCGAATGACTGAGTAAATATCCTCAGTTATTCTTCCCTTAGCCAATTGCCCTAACTTCTCATTGATGTTGGCCAATTCTTGACCAATCTGGGTCGGGTGATCTTCAGCAATACGATCACGACCCCGATTAACACGATCATCACGTGCTACTCGATCATCACGAACAGCCCGTCCTTCACGAACGTTTCTCTCGTCACGAACTGCTCGATCATCACGAACGGTTCTTCTGGCATTCTGTGACCAGACAGATGACCGTCTGCCCAGACGGAAAATTGGTCTGGCATTCTGTTACCAGAAAACGGCGTTTTTTCTGGATTTTTTTATGAACGAAATTTTTCCAAAAAACGGTAAAACACATTTTTTCACTCAAAAAATCATCCAAAAATACATGAAAAAAATCCATCAATAAATTTTAAACAAAATTAATTATCATGGGTAATCAATTCATGCAAAAATTTACAAGGGAAATTCTCAAGAATCTCCCACTCGGACCCCAAACAAAAAAATAAGGGTTTCCATAAAACCCTATCACTTCTCCCATGGGTTTCGTATTAAACCCTGGATTCTCCGTAAACCCTTGATCCTCCCATTGGATCCATACAATGAAATTAAACAATGGGGAGGAACAAAGAACCATGGGAACCAATGTCTCTGATGCCAATGTTGGTAAAACTCCATAGATATCAATATTGTTTAATTGACGGGGGAAAGATTCCTTACCTGGATTCGCTTTCCCTTTTATGAAGTATTCGCAGTGGAAGTGATGCGTCCAAAATTTGCTCAGCCCTTGGATCTCCACGTAGTGTCCTGCAAAACAAAAGCGTCAGATGTGGCCCGACCGCTGGGGTCGGGAGTCCACCTCCGAAGGCTAAGTTAGTTGATGAACTTAATCACAAACGGCTCTGCTAGAAGCACAGAGCTAATGAATGAAGAAACGGGAAAGGTGATCTAGATAGCAGGACGCTGATAGTTGAGGTCTATCAGTATGTATCTGAACCTGAGTCTCAGATAGTATTCTCCTTGATCAATTGATCCGTCCCTCACCTTGTATAGTAGTGAGGTTTATATAGAGTGTACCTTCGAATCTCCTTCGTTGGATGCACTCGAGCCTTCTTCGGGTAGTCGTTGGATCTTATCAATAAGATCCGTTGAGCGATAGACTTCTACTAGTTTGGGCTAGTAGAGGACTCCTCAGATAACCGTTAGGTTATGCGATAGTTATCCCTTTGATGATGATTATCCGCAGCCGTCAGTTTGAGTCTGCTGTCATCAGGGTGATTACCCTAATCCATAAGTAAGATTAGGGCACGCTTGCAGCAGAATAATCTTTCTTCTTCAGCAAGCCGTCTTCTGGATCCGGTTCGCTCGGGAGCGATTCGGTTTTCTCCTTCTCGACCGGGGTCGAGGGTCGGACCAGGTATGAACCCGGTCTGATCATGAACTCTCCATATCAGGAAGTCTAGATCCACGTTCTCGTTCAACCACCGAAGCTCTACCGGGGCGATTCCACAATCACTAGGAAAGGGAATGATATCCACAACCCAAATGCTGTGGATTAATGGAATGAAGATAAAAAACGAGGAAAAGAAAAAATTTCCAAGCCTGCGATTCTAAGAGAGAGGGAGAGAGAGATGGAGCCGCCGTTTCTCAGAGATAAATCTCGTGCGAATGAATCACACACTTACTCACTAATGCGGTGGTTACTAAAATATATAACCCTATTTTGTAACCGCCCTAATAGTGAGTTTCCAATATTGCCCTTGGGCATTTAATTTATTAATCATATTAATAAATTCCAACAATATCCATATGAGTACTCAATCTAGTGAAATCAAACAAAGACCAAACACACCTAATACACTCATTTACTCATAATTACTAAGCACGAGAACACCAAACACTATCTCTAACAATAGTGTAGTTACTAAGCAAGTGAACACCAAACACTATCTCTGGAGAAGAGTTATGATTCTTAGACAAATTGGTTGAGGAATTCATCCATAGTGGTGTATTTCACATTAGGATAAAGCTTGGATGCTTCCACCCCAAATGAAGGTTCTATCTCAAAGTTTGTATGACCTCCCTTCACAAAAACTGAGTGTCCAATTGACAATGCCACATTCATTGGAACAGGTGCCTCTGCAATGACACCAATAAAAAGACAGAACAAAAATTAACCTTTGTCCCTCTCCTATTAGCTGAAAGAGTTTTTAATCTTCTTCTGTTCACTGACCTTCGATGTGCTTGAGTGCTTGATCCTCTGGAATATACACCCTTTCAACAGATTTGCCGATCTTCTCCCAAAGGGACACCACATCATTGAATGAATAAATGTTGCCTGGTGGTCTGATGTAGAGGATCTTGTTCAAGGTCCTTGGGTCATCCACAGCTATGATTGTGTAGGTGCCAATGTCTTTCTCATTGTTAAAAATTGCTGCAGAGAAGAAAACCCAGTATATTAGTTATTAAATAAAATAATATTACATCTAAACTCAATGCAAGGCCAAAGGGAGAAAAAGATTATCAGCATAAATTTTAATTTGGAATGAAGAGAACTAAGAAGAGATAATGCTATGAAGCTCGGGAATAAAACCATAGCTTTTGCTCAAACGCAATGCGGAAGTTCAAAGTTAAAAGAATAGTTAACCTTTAGGGTTTCCATCCCCCAAGATGACGACTTTGTCTCTAGGAGGTGCAGTGGCACCAGGCTATGACAAGTTAGGAAGAAAAGAGCCAGCGAAGAAGTTGACAGAGACGTAGGTGTAGGGAATCCCTTCAGCCTCAACAGTTCGACGGATTTGAGCCTTGATTCCAAATACGGTCTTTGCAGGCTCAACAACATGGCCACGATCCACATCATTCCCAAATTCTGAAGTGAAGAACCCTCTGGAAAACAATTCAAGAGTTGCAATAGAATCATTAAACAAAGAGTCATTCTTTAAATACTTCTCATAATCATTCTAATTATCAAAACCCATAACATATATCTTGTTTTACTTTTATGAAGGAACTGATCTAATTCGAGTACATGAAGTCAAGGTGCCACTTAGGGATGTCAACGGTGTGGTTTGGAGTGGTTTTGGGCTAAAAAACACTCAGCCCAAACACAGCCAGTTAGCAAAATAACGGTTTCGGGCCTGTTTTGGTTTGGTGCGGATTGGGTTCAGGCTAACTAGGGGTTGGACTAACAATCGATACTCGGAGTAGACTAATGGTTTGGGCTAATAATTTATGGTGTGCAAGAAAAAGAACAAAAAGAAATAGTTGAGCATCCTGCAACAAGAGCCAAAATTCTATGGAAAATAAAATTGATATTGATCAATTTTAATTAAAAAAAAGGAAAAGTTATTTCATGTTGTAGAAATCCCACCCACCTTATAGAAATCAAGAACTCAAATATTAAGTAGTAACATAGAAATTGCAAGCTCATTCCTTAGGCTCCATCGGATAATCCTGGAACAAATCTTCAAACCAAAAACCCTTTTAAATTCTAATTTGTGCTATGGTTGATTGTCTCGAAATTGGGTTCTTGTTTTGTGAGAGTGTCGATTTTTTCCCCTTCTATGAAATCTGTCTCTTTTTTGGGTTGGTATTTAATTGATATGCAAAAGAAGTACCTCTGGATAAATATAATCATACTTAATCAACATTTTCATACTTGATAAATATTTACTTAATTTAATCAAACTTTGTACATTCAATTGGACTTTCATACTTAATCCTTTTAATTGTCCCTTACAAGTAATAGAATGACTATTTGATCTTTGAATTTGTGCTCAATTTTTCTGATAGTCTATACCAACTACCTAGTGGTAAATATGGTGATTCAAACAATATTTAATGTAAAACTATAAAAAGGGTTGTAAAATTGGTTATAACGGGTGGCGGTTTGGGTTCGGGTCGGTGTGGGCTCTACCAATTTTAGCCCAAACACAACCCATTAAGGTTCGGTTCGGGCCGGTTCGGATTATAACGGGCCAGGTTTAGGAACCATTGTTTGGTTATTGAATGTTGCGCATTGATGCGCAACACCTGCTGCCAACTCTCGAGATCGGAATCTCAGTCTGTTGGCACAACTGAAGTTGAACCCACTGATTTGCTTTGAGCACAGATCATTAACGTTTGGAAAAAGCTCATTTTCCAAAAATATTTGGTACGGTTCAATGGAAAACGTGAGAATCTAAGGGTTTGTTTGGTTATACGAATTTAAGGATTTGAAATGAAATGGGATTTCAAATCAATAGATTCATGGTTAAAAAAATTAACCAATTGGTTAGCCTCAAATCTATCTAAGTTCATAGAGTTCCGCTGGATAACTCTTTGTGAATCTGTGAATTTCATCTGTTTTATACTTAGGGTAGAATCCATGGATTCCACCCAATATCCAAGAATGGCTTGATTCACATTTTTAAGTAGAAAAATGAAGTTTCAGGATTTCATGAATCCATGGATGTTTTACGACCAAACATAAATCTCCATTTCATGTATCCAAGGATTTGAAATTCCTGAATTCAGATCTCCAATAATTCATAAAACCTTGCAAGAAAAATGTCAAACAGTGACAACTTGCAAAAGTGAGACTCTAGAGTGATTCAATTCGTACAACCCTAGAAGAAAAATGTCTGATATTCATCCTTCTACAGAAATTGGAGAACTCCACAACAGGGTTGCAGGGATTTGATTTGCCTTTTTTAGAGGAGGTTTTAGGGGTTCTCGCTGTTCTACAGGAATCCAAACATTTTATATTTACAACGAAGAGACAAATCAGATTCATCAACATCCAATTTACCTTAACGGTTTCAGCTTCTTTGATACAAACAACGATCTTTGTTTGATCTGCCAATTGCCCGTGACCAATAGTAGAGATCACCACATCGACCTGCTTGATCGGCTTCACCAAACTCTCGTGATTGTACAAGTCACCCTAGACTAGGGGGAAAAAAACATTATCTTCTCCTGACTCGGAAAGAATAAAATAAAAACCCTTTCTCAATAATTTATTCATGCTTAGGTTTCCTGTTCAAAAATGTACTCATGTAGAGAAAGGTTAGGCCACCACCGGGGGTGGTGGTCTAGTGGTCCCAAGCTCACTCCCATGTCCCAGGTTTGAATCCCCTTTGCTTCTCTGTTTATTGCATTGGACAGTTGTGTGCTCTTTGGCTTGGGCATGAGTCATACAAGCTTCTGTGGACTATACTAGGCCTCTGGTGGGGCTTCGCTGATGGGGCCAGTGCTTGCGCTAGTAGTGCACAGGGCTAATGCATGCATAGGTCGCACTCAATAAAAAGTTTGAACATTGCGTAGCGGGGGGGGGGTGCTA
This sequence comes from Hakea prostrata, assembly GCF_041222555.1. NCBI lineage: Eukaryota > Viridiplantae > Streptophyta > Magnoliopsida > Proteales > Proteaceae > Hakea > Hakea prostrata. The sequence continues at coordinate 30,676,251 of NC_142602.1, read as the reverse complement.
GGTCACCGCTACTGCACCCCCTCTTTTAATTACCAAAAAAAAAAAAGAGAAAGGTTACACCAGATTCCTTGAAACTCTCGACAATTTTTGGCTTTGGCTGGATTAGAAACAGTGCTTTCTCTGATCAAAGCAAATGTTGGGTGACCAGATTTGGCGCTCACTTCAACGATGAACTTTTTGATGTAACCAGTTCCTCCAATGATCAATACCTTGTTGGTTCCAGCCATTACTTAACTGTGATTAAGGGTATCAATTGCGTACCGAAACCGTTTAACCATACCGAACCTCGCCGTCTAAAATCGCACCGTACCGTAGGGTTCTGGTTTTAGGTACTCATACCGTCGGTATGTACTAAAACCGTACCGAATTGGTACCATACCAAATTAAGGGATATAAATTGTAATTTTACCATTAAAACACTTTACCTTTACCCTATCCCTAATTCCCTATTTCAATTTTACATTTCATCATTCACTCCTCTTCTTACATTTATTTGTTTTGTCTCTATTAATTAGATTTACTTGCTTTATCTTTGTTAATATCAAATTCTATCGATTGATCAATCAAAATTTAATTAGGATCTTAATAAACTAATAACAAAAGTGGCATAAGTTCATTCGTACCAAAACTGAACAGCACTAGATACCGTGTTTAAACCATTTTCCCGCACCAATTTAATATCGAAACCGTACAGAACATTTTTTAGTAAATACCGAAACTGTACCGTACTGTGTAAATTCGGTACCGTACGGTTCTGGTTTTCGGTATTCAAAGTTGGTACCGAACCGAAACCGTACCAATTGACACCCTTAACTATGATTACAATCAAAGAGAAACAAGAACGACGATGGTTGTCAGAGTGTAGTGGTGATTAGGAATTCCATGCTCTACCAACATGTTTATAACGAGCCGAGCATAGGCTGCATAGCCTTCTGGTGGTGAATTTACGTAAATGTCCTTCCTAGATCATCGTGTGAGTGTGGACCAGGGTTGGAGGAATTGTGGGCTCCACAAAGACATCTAGAAGTTCTGGACCAATAGCGGTTTAAGGACTCGAACCAATGGTCGGTGAAATCTCCCTGTCTTTGGCTAATAAAATTACGTAGGATTCTCCTTCTAAAAATCTATTTCCTAATATATCCTCTTATTTTAATAAATATAAAGGATGAATCTACAAAACATTGTTAGACATGGCCCCACCCTGAGGTCGGGAGGCCACCTCCAAAGGCTAAGTTAGTTAAGGAACTAATCACAAAGCTTTGGCGAGTTGCAGAGAAGAAATTGAATATGATAGTAATGGAAACGGTTCAGATACCTCGTCTATGCATAGGCTACTTGTTTATATAGGTTTTACCTCTAATTCTTGATCGTTGGATGCATTAATGCTTCTCTCTTGGTGGCCGTCTGATTGTAGGATTTTGCCCTTTTTCTCGGGGGTGGAAGTAGTTTCCATGTTTAATACGATTACCCACTCCTCAGAGTGGCAGTAACCGTTTATAACTCAATCGCGTATCTCAAATTTTTTGGGGTTGTGCTTATCTTTGGAACTGCAGGGTTCCTTCCTCATCACGCTATGATGATTCGATTGGATGTCCAAACCCAATAGTGGGGCCGGGCCAGTCTTCAATCGGGGTCGAAGATTGAACCAAAGGCAGACCTGGCTTAGTACAAATTTTATCCACAACATAAGCCCCCCAAGCCGAGTGTTCAGTAGAAGCCCAACCGAATGATTGGTTTGCTTCTGAATCTCGATCAGACGGACGTCCTTTCATTCTTTGAATGTCTTAGTGGGTTGAAACCAAAGCCTTATCTTTCTAAGGTCTAAGTCTGTTGGAACCGAAGCCATGTCTTTGGAAGGTTTTAGTCGGTCGAAACCAAAGCCCCATCTTTCAAAGGTCTTAGTCGGCCAGAACTGAAGCTTGGTCTTTGGAAGGTCTTAGTCGGTCGGAGCCGAAGCCTTGGCTAGAAGGTCTTCTATTGGTCGGAACCGAAGCCTTGTTTGAAGGTCTTATGTCGGTCGAAACTGAAGCCTTGTTGAAAGGTCAAGCCTTGTTTGAAGGTCTTATGTCGGTCAGAACTGAAGCCTTGTTTGAAGATCTTATGTCGGTTGGAACCAAAGCCTTGTTGGAAGTTCTTATCGAAGCCTTGTTTGAAGGTCTTATGTCAGTCAGAACCGAAGCCTTGTTTGAAGGTCTTACGTCGGTCGGAACCGAAGCCTTTACTTAGAGATTCCTGAGAATTCTTCTAAGCTTTTGGAGGTCCCACTCAAGTTTGAAACCGATGCCTCTACTTAGAGAATTTCGGAGAATTCTTCCAAGCTTTCAGAGGTCCCACTTGGGTTTTAAACTGATGCCTCTACTTGAAGAATTCAGGAGAATTCTTACAAGTTTTCGGAGGTCCCACTCGGGTTTTAAGCAGATGCCTCATCTTCAAAAGTCTCACTCGGTCGAAATCAATGTTTCATTGGAGGTCTCACTCAGGCTTAGCCGATGCCTCATCTTCATCTTTGGAAGTCTCCTCAGGCAAGGCTGATGCTTCATCTTTGGAAATTCATTTGGGCAAGGCCAATGCTTCATCTTTGGAAGTCTCACTCGGGCAAGGCCGATGCTCCATCTTTGGAAGTCTCACTTAGGCAAGCCCAATGCTTCATCTTTGGACTCATTCGGTTGTAACCGAAGCCTTTTGAATTAGAACTCCCTTAGAAATGCCAGTACTATATGCCGCCATTCAAAAGAGTTTTGGTGTTCAAAAATATGAATCATATTGTGAATTTGGAAAATTGAAGTGTATCACATTTCAAAGACTGAAATGACTTCTATGGATAAAACTTCTTAAGATGCCTTGCACTCCATGATTGATCAAGTTCGCGATCGGAAACTAAGTTCTTCAGCTTATGCGCTCCCAAACCAACTGGTTTGAGTATTATTTATGGCCCTTCAACCTATAGCTAAGTACTTCTAAGGACTAAATCTCCCGATTGAAGTTGCTGAAGCTTCACTTGGGAATTATAATGGGAAGCCATGCTCCTTTGAAATCTTCTGATGTGATGCTTTCGTCCACATTTGATCTTTTTTTTTTTTTTTTTTTTTTGCACCTCTCTAGATAATATGGTGAGAATTAGAGATCGGGCAACCTCCTTTCCTTTTTTGACTGGGGAGCTTCGGCTTGACGATCCCTGCTTTCGGAACACTCCCTTCTCTTTTCAGCATCTAGTCTTCTTTCCTGATCATCACTTTGTCCTTCTACGAATTTGGACAAGTGCCCCTGGGATATCAACCTCTCAATATCTGCCTTCAGATGATGGCATTTGTTCTTGCTATGTCCGTAATCCTTGTGGAAACGACAATATTTTTCCATATTTCGTTCTCAAAGTTTGGCAATCATCTTTGGTGGCCATTTCAGGATATCCTAATCTTTGGTTCACATCAAAATCTCCGATCGTGGGGTATTCAGTGGTGTGTACCCTACATGGTCAGGCGATCTCTGCCGGTGTTTTTGGCCCTGATCATTGTGGGGCGGCTTTGACCCTTGGCCTTTCTCAAGTACCTTCTGGTCTTTGTTTGAGGCTTTGATTTCTCCTTGCCAAGCGTCAAGGATCTCCATCACTTCAGTCTGCTTTTGACATCTCTGTACGAGTTTGAAATAGGTAGTAGGCATATCTTGAAGTAGCAGCTCCAAGAGTCTTCTATTGGTGAGGCCTGTGAAAAGTGTAGTCTTGGCCACATGTTCGTCCAGGTTCTCGATCTCCATTGATGCTTTGTTGAACCTCTGCAAGTAGTCCCGAATAGATTCGTTCCTTCCCTGCTTTACAGTGAACAAAGTCTCTTCGGTCTTCTTGGTCTGTATTCCACTTTGGAAATGACCAATGAATTCTCGGGCTAGTTCTTCAAAATCACAAATCCTTCCTAATGGTAGATTCGAGAACCAATTTTGTGCTGCTTTAGTGAGTGATGACCTAAATACTTAACACATAATTTCGTTCGAATTACCAGCAACAACCATGGTCTGTTGGTAGTGACTTATATGGGCGATTGGATCTCTTGAACCGTCAAAAGAAGAGAAGGTGGGGAGTCTAAAATTATGAGGAAACTCAAACCTGGCAATGTGGTTCACGAATGGAGTTTTTTCTGATGACAGAGTATATATCATCGGTCCTTCCTCTTGTGAGTTGCCCCAATTTTTGATTAATGTCTGCCAATTCTTGATCAATGTGCACCATCCAAACTCCATCGGTCCAAATGATGTCTCTACCTGACGTTGGGAGGTTGGGGTATATGTGCGTACCCCTCGTTCCCGTCCAGTGAGAGTCCCAATTCGGCTCTCCTGTGCCCGATTATGGTCACGTTCATTTCTTCTGGGTAGATTTGCCACTCTTCTGGTTTTAGATCGACCTTCCCGATCATCGTGAGGATCTCGCCTAAAATTCTGGCCCTCAGTTTGATGCCTATGTCTTTGAGGAGAAAGTCCTCGAACTGGGGAAAGTCATATCTCTGTCCTTCACATGCATCCTCGTGCCTCCTCCTGATCATGAAGGTTTGAATCTCTAGGAGCTCCCAAACATCTCGCCACCGTACGAAGCGTTTGCTGCATATCTAGGAATTGGATTTGCATTTGATTCATCTGTTCTTGAAGGTTGTTCGGGTTGTTCAGATGTTCATCTGCAGCCAGTCCTTCGTCTTCACGAGCACGACTTCCTTCAGGAATATCTCCTTCCGGAGGTGGATCTCCTCCTAGAGGAGGAAGTGGAATGATGTCTCGGTTCCTTTGAGCCACAACTGCTGCTGTTGCCTTTGATTTGGTAACCATGACTTTTTGAAGAATTTCCCACAGACGGCACCAAATGATGCATCCAAAATCTGCTCAGCCTTGAGATCCCTGTGCCGACCCTGGGGTCGGGAGGCCACCTCGGAAGGCTAAATCAGTTATGTCACACCCCACCCACTGGTCTCGGTTACCCGCTTGACAACCCGTGAGTGCGAACCGTCACAGGATCCATGGTCTTACCATCAATAATAATAAATGCAAGTACTAGATAATCATAAGCAAGAATAACTTCAATAATTAATAAAAATGTTACAAGAGTCCAAATACTCCAATACATATCCAAGAAAGAATCAAAGGAAAGAATCAAGATTCAAATGTAATATTGAGTTCAACGGAAGCAAAATAAATAAACTAAATAATCTTCTCTCTGGTTTTCTTTTCTAAATCTAAAAACCAGTTTTCTAAATTAGAAAGTAAAGGGGTCCTCCAATCTTTCTCCATACGATCATCAAAATCCTGGCAATCTACCTCCATCGGCCATCAATGGGTGCTAAAAGCGCACACCAAGCATCTTTAGGAGGCTTCATGCTCTGCAAGTTCATGTACCACTATTTGTGCCACATCAGCTTCATACGAGAAGACTCTTTCATATGAATCATGTTACACCCCACCTAGCCGGATCCGGTAATACCCGAATACCCGTGGGGATGATACACCGCAAGATCTAGGTTCAGTGACAAATCCATACAAAACATGATATAGCATAATTAAATGGACAAGAATAAATCAAGTTCAAGTAATAAATTACCAAATCTTAAATAATGATTACAATCATCCATTATTTCAAATCTAAACTAAACATCAGAGTCTTAGAAGAGAAAGAATATTTAAAGTTGCAGCGGAAAATCATTTAAGGAAGCTCTAAGGAAAAGAAACTCCATAAGAGTAGTCTTGGCATGAACATGAAGCATCATGAGCTTCCACTTCTTCTCCGACTACGCCCTCCTGATAGCCATTCATCAAAGGATCCTCAACGTAGGAGGGGTCCTCATAACCTGTAGAGCAGTCTAAAGAAACAAACAAAATAAAGGAATGAGTTCATAGAACTCAGTGAGGTAACTAACAATCATGTCAATACATTCATCCACACTCCATATCATAATTCATAAAACAATCATGTATTTAATAATATAAACAACAAATGCATGGTGATGATATGAGGTTCCTAACTGTATAATGTAGTCTCTAAAGTAGACACGCATTAAGTCACACACCAGTCTTCTTTAGGCAGTCTCATCACTCTTCCCTCACGGCACTCAAGCACATCTGTTGGGTTCTCTGCGGCAACTGGGTCAAGTCACATCAATATGTGGCTGGGGTATAAGTCACCACTCTCTCACATCACTATTGGTTTAAGATCTAGCGCATGTAAAGGATGACTCTAAGCCCAATGCAAAGTCATACGGTGTCGTACTACATATGGTCCAGATACTTCCCCTATGGCACCAACCAACTCGGTTCAGTATCTTTTCCCACCTAGAGTCAACGTATCGTATGGAACCAACCAACTCGGACTACGTTGACCCCTAACCCTATGGTCATCCACGTATAATAGACAGAATGCTCTCCATGTTCTCTCACATGTCATTTCACCAGTCTTGAGTGCCCATGAGCCCTTGTCTATTATATGCAACCCTACCATCTCATGATGACAGTGGGCCTGCTTGATGCTCACAGGACCCAGCCACTGACATCACGGGTTAATCGGTTTCAATACCCCTACCGAAAGGGTAGTAGTACTCATGAGGTCACCTAGCCAAACACTTATAGACATGCCCTACATATGTCAATCAGTAATTAGGGAAAGCACCAAGGGCACCATAGGAATGCGTCATATACCGCCTCCTCTGGTAGCTATGGCAGAAATGCCAAAAGGGCATTCCTCATTCCCTAATGTTACCTAGACAATCACATAATATCACTAGAGCAATGGGCGAACCCACGACCCTAGTAGAAAATACGAGGTAAAGATATTAATATTGTTCTTCCTCTTTCATCTCATACAATATCACACCATATTCATATCAATAACATAGGATTCAACAGCAAAGAGAAATACTCAAGCAATAAATCTTACATTACATTCGTGCAAAGTCATACACATACATATCATGGTAAATATAAATTTACAACAATTTATATCAATAAAAGAAATTAAAATAGCAACAATTAATTATGTATAACATGGTTAGTTATTCCTCACCTTTTACTTTGCTCCTTTCTCAAAAGTCCAAGAATTCACTCGCACAAGTTTGGTGACTAAAGATATATTAACCTATTCATGCAACATAAATAATTATTACAAATTAGAGCCAATTGGGTTTCAAAGGATATCCTAAAATCTTCCCACGAAAACCTAAATCCTTACCCCTACTTTACAAAAGGGTAGTTCCCAACCTTACTAGTGAATGATCTCTAATTCGCCATAGAATCGAAGTCTAAAGGAAACAAAATTTTGGGGAAAGCTAATTGACAACAAAAGGATCCTACGGGTACGACCCATCTCAAAAAGGCCCAAATTTGGCTCTCATAAATCACCCGAGTCAAAATGCGTCAACCTTAGCATGTGATCTTACCATTACTCCCACAAACTAGGAAGGGACATTAATATAAGAAAAGATAAGCATCTAGGATACCTAACATTTTTCCCTTCCACAGATCTCCATGAAAGAAGAGAAGATAAACTCTCACCAACTATGTTTAAGAGAAGGGTTAAAGAAAACTAACATTTCCTAGTGATTTTGCGAAGATTTGGATCACAGACACCTTCAAAAGAATGGAAATCGCTCGTCTCATTCGTTTCTCCTTTTCTCCAAAGCCTCTACCTCTTTCTAGCCTTCAAAAATGTGTTTACGGATGAGATAAAACATAAATAGGGTTTTAAAATCTGAAATTCCATTTTTGCCCCTAAACAAAAAATGGGGTGGGGGGTTGGTTCACCCAAACGGCCCAATCTTCCGGCCCATAGTTGGACTCACAAATGAACTTCAATTTCAGAGATTTTTGGCTCTTTAGAAAGGTCTTTCGACGACCTTCGATTTGATACCTTATTCACATCAATTGGATTCCTCGACATCAATATATGGTCATTCAAATATCACCCTATTTACATCATTGTGATTAAATCTTCTCTCTTCATTTAAACTCTAGGAGAGTTGTTGAGTCATCACGAGGGTCATCCACCAACACTAGATCCATTTTCAAATCTTAGGGCTCGACTTAAATGGTCCACGATTGTCACCAATTCAAGGCCCGGGTTCTCGGTCTTGAAACCGCGGGTTAAAAGGGTAGAAATCCGGGGGATTTCACAAATCATCTCCAACTTCCGACATTGTGCAACTCATATAATATATACAATGAAAGGAATGAGTTCCGACGAACTCAGTAAGGAACAGACAATTCTCATATATATGTCAATACAATCCACAAATGCACATATGAAATGATATGGATGGTATGCAAAAATATGAATGCTTCTAAGATCTAACTATGCAAGTCTCTAACAGTTGACATGCTTTAAGATATACACCAGCCCTCCTCTAGGTAGGTATAGTCACTCTGATCCGACAAGGATTAGTTACCTCTGTAGGGATCCTGGGCAAAGGGGTAAGTCCACACCTGGCTCTCAAACCATGGCTGGGGTTAAGTCAACACTCTCTCACCATGACCATTGGTAATGAGTATTGGCGCATGTCGGGGTTTCTAATCCAATGCAAGTCATAATGGTAACATACTATATGGTGTCCAGATACTTCCCTTATGGCACCAACCAACTCGGTTTAGTATCCTTTGCAACCTAGGAGTGAGAACCCTCATGGACTAGCTACCGTTGTTGGACTCCACTCCTTAACCTTATGGTCATCCACATATTGTTGGGACGGAATGCTCTCATGACTCCTCACGACACCCGGTCCGCTCTTTGGATGTCCATGAGCCCAACCCTAATATATGCAACCCTACCATTACATGACCAATATTGAACCACTGAGTCTTTGCATGGGACTGGTTACCATTATAGGATGAAACATAGCCACGTCACTATTGTCACAAGTCACCCAGCTTCAATTCCCCCACCGAAAGGGTAATAGCATGTGGGGTACCTAGCCATGCAATTCTAGACTCTCCTAGGTATGTCATCAAGTAATCATGATAGTGCTAGAGGCATCAATGAGCATGTGTCCCATACCACAGCCCTCTGATATCTCCAACCAAGATGTCCCAATGGAATACCCCTTCCATCACAACTACAGTACATCACTCTTTATCATACCATGAACAGTTGTGCAATATCATAAAAGATAAAGTACATAAAAGAACATTTCAAACTGCAAGTATACAATAAGATTCACATGCTTTATCCAATTATAGCAAGATGCATACTTAAAGAATAGTAAATAGAATAGCTGATTCATCATGTATATGTAATTGCATATAAATAAGAATGCATGTCCTTACCTGTAATTTAGTAGAAGTCTTTTAAATTCCAATCCAAACACAATTATAAAACTTTAAGTAGAAACATAGGACACCTATATACAGGGTTACAAGAAAGTATAAGAGTCAAGAGTCAAATCAAAGCCAAAATCAAACCTACACAGTCACTAGAAACCAGCCGGTTGCTTGTGGTGGCTGCTTGGGTCAAGCGACCTCCACAAGAGACCTACCTTGTTATAGGCAGTTTCCAACTCCAAAAATCAGACTTTTGATCATCCGATTTCAATCCGTTTTGGGATGATCTTAGTCCAAATTTCAATCTTAATAGGTCTATAACAAAGGGGTAATATGAAACCCTAAAATTAATACCCAAATCATTCCCCTTGATTAGATCCATCCACTTAACAAATGTAGGGATTCGTTTCTAAATAGGATCTCATCAAGAACATTGGAAAGGGAGCTACAACTAAGCAATTAGGTAACCCACTAACAAAATGGGGATGGGTTCATATCAATTAGAGGTTAAAAAGAAGAGAATAACAGATGGAGATTCATTACCTTAACCAGAATCACCAAGAATAGAAGGGAAAAGGATCCAGATCACTAACAGCACTTCGCCCACCTACCAGCACGTTTCCACTGCCGCCTAATCGCCCAAAATAGCAATCCTGAACATAATAATGCGTTAATAGGGTGAGGGTTGCTATTTATAACGAATAGGGGGCAAAATAGGGCATTTTCCCGAAGCCGGAACCTGGCGGTCGCTTGGTTCAATCAACCACCACTAGCATCCGCCACGCAATATATTGCTATACAAGGGTGCTTTGCTCAGTGGGTTGAAACCCAAACATAACCTAACCCTAATCAACACATGGGGGAGGTCTTACCTTCATTTCGGACATCTCCAAACACCACTTACCTTCTACCAGAGATCCAACTTCCCAGTAAGGCAGGTTCTTCAACAGGAGAATCCAGATCCATGGATTCAAGGTAAGGATCATGGATTTCTATCCGGACACTCCACAACTTATTCCGACTAGACCTTCAAGTTCTCGGACTTGCATTACTGATTCTGGGTTAGAAATACGGGGGTTGTTACAAGTTAAGGAACTGATCACAAAGCTCTGGCGAGTTGCAGAGCAGCAATTGAATGTGATAGTAATGGAAATGATTCATATACCTCTTTTGTGCATAGGCTACTTGTTTATATAGGTTTTACCTCTGATTCTTGATCGTTGGATGCGTTAGTGCTTCACTCTTGGTGGCTGTCCGATTGTAAGGTTTTGCCCTTTTTCTTTGGGGGTGGAAGTTGTAAAACCCAGCCCTAACCTTGACCCGAAAACCTTGTTATTTGTAGGTCCGATGACCCGAAGTAAAGTAAGAAGTCAGCTTTGGGCCATCCCAGTGGAGGACTTGGTGTCTGGCTTTGAATCCATGAAAGTTGATGATGAAGTTCTATTTATGGAAACTGAATCTTGATGAAGATCGGATTAGTTGATGGACTTGGAGTGCTCTCTATCTTTGTTTGAAGGCATTTCTACCTATTAGGTAAGTCACTTGACATGTGTGCAAAACCCCTTTAGGATTGGATTTGATCTGGGTCTTCAATTCCCTGTTTTGGAATTGCTGTCGGCATTGGTCGATCGATTGGTCGATTGGACCAATCGACCAATCCACTCGACCAATGAGTGCTGTCTTTGGCAATTAGGTTTTGCTTGCTCTATTTAAGTCCAATCTCGAGTCTACTTCGTATTTGCTGCCTCCAAACTCTTTGGAACGAACCAAAGACCTCTGCAAGTCATCTCCCTTGCATCCTTGGTGATTTTCTTGACGGATCTTCGTAAACTCTTCCTTTTCATCAAAAGGTATGTCTACACTCTCTTCTTCTCCTCTATCTCTTATTTTCTTTCCTTTTTGAGTTGAGACAGTAGAGGAGATGCTGCATTCTCTGTTGCAAACATCTCTGGACTTGTCTCTCATGATCATCCTAAGGATTAAAGGCTAGAACAATGATCTTAACCATGATCATTGCAAGCTTTTGAAGGAATCATAATCAAACCATGATCTAATCTTTGTTAAACTTCTGATTTGAATTCTGATCTCCTTGGATCTTCTATATTGATCATGTTAGTAGTTAATTGCTGTGTTTTCTTTTCATGATCCATGGTCTATCAATCTCTAGTTGTTCTCTTCTACCATACTATGTGTTCTTCATGAATCATGATAGTTACATATATGGTAGGTTTTGTTTCCTTATTTAGATTTATGCTTTTAAGCCTATTTCTTTGAAGATCTAAGTATGCTTTTCATGATACCTTTACCTGAAGCAATGATCCCTTCTCCTATTGTTCTTGTCTTTGATTTCTATTTTGAATTCATCAAGATCCATGGTTGATCTAATTATGGTAACTTTTTGTTTCCTAATATTGATCTTGATGGCTTGATTTGATTAGTGTTTTGAGGTCCCCTATATGTTAGAATACTACTGATGTAGTTTACCCCTTGATTAGTACCCTTTTGAACCACCAAATTCGGATTTCATATCTTAAAACTCTGTTTTTTTTAGGCCTATTTATCGCATTGGTCGATTGGTCGATTGGACCAGTCGACCAATCCACTCGACCAATGAGTACAGCAACTCCAGAATTGGTCTGTGTTGAATGTTTTGGTATCTTTTCTGTTAGGGATCTTTCCTAATATGTTGTATGCACTTGTTTAGGACCTTCTTCTCAAGTTTGCCAAGATCTTACTTGATTTCTTAGGATTCCTTTGCGACTTATAAAAGGTAAGGATGGTTATTTCCTTAATTACATAGAGAGCATGAATCTAGTTTCTATATTTGAATATCATTGATATGTTTCCTTAATTAGATTCTTACAACGATATACTACTGTTGCATAACCTTGATTACAGTAGCATTGCTTAAATTGATTCATGTATGATTTACTTACCAATTATATACAAAGTGATTGTAATTATTGATTTCTTTCCATATATGAAGTTACCATATATGTGATGATCTGAATTGATGCATGTGTATGCTTAAGTATGGTTTAGAAAGGAGAGGTGTCCTTTTGACACTTCTGTCCTTGGACTACTACGGGAATATTATGGGATGTTTCCGGAGATGCCCTATGGACACCTTCCTAAACTGTTGGATGACATATTTAGGATTGTCTAGTAGTGTTTGGCTAGGATGTCCTGTTATGTTAGACCCTAATCGGAGGGGTATTGAGACCGAACGACCCGTGGTAGCAATGGGGATTCATGGGCGCTCAAGATCGGTAACCAACCCGTGAGAGGACAGGAATCACATTGTGGGGGCCATTTATTGGTAGGATTGCATATGGTTAGACTTGGGCTCACGGGCACTTAAGACTGGTAACCAACTCGTGAGAGGACGTGAGAGCTTCCCGTTTACCATATGTGGATGATCAATAGGGTTGATGAGTCCGTAGTCAGGGACTATGAGGACTCTAGTGTGAAGGATACCGGAAAGGATCGTCAGGGACGAGGAATGGACGTATCTGGATCTGACTTGATGTAACTTAGTAGAAGACTTGCATTTGGCTAGGTTTTACCCTGACATGCGCCGGTACTTAGACCAATGGTGATGTGAGAGAGTGGTGACTTAACCCCCAGCCATGGAATGTCTCGAGGGATGCCGGACCCATTACCAACTGATGATGAGTGATTGAGACCTTCCTAAAGAAGTACGGTGCTATGACTTAAAGCGTGTCTGCCAATAGAGACCAGCATACATAGAGTTAGATTCATTCATTCATTGCTTGTCTCATATCATATTGCATTTATGTTTGTTCCAAATCCTGCCATTTATGTTATTATGGATTTAATCGCTTTACCGAGTTTCTTTGAAACTCATTCCTTTATTGTACAATGTTTGTTAGACTATGCTGCAGGTACTGAATATTATGACGGTCCCTATGAAGAAGCGCAAGGCGAAGAGGCATATCTCCAGGAAGGTGATTGCGGTTACCACAATTACACTGAAGATCCCGCGAGTGGTTATGCTCCGTACGATGCTTAGTCCGACCATTGAGTGGAAGCGTCCTTGTGCCATTTATGAGATTTACACTTATAAGGATGTTGTCTATAAAGTGGAGAACAATTTAGTTACCCATTGTACTTGCTACTGGGATTAGATTTTGTCTAGTTTATTCTCTTTTGGAGCTACTTTTCCGCTGGTTGTAGAGTGGGATTTTGCCTCACTTTACATATATGTTTTTGACACTTTGATTATATCTAGTACTCTGATTTATATATGATTCATTCTTTCCTTATTGGATCTATGGTTTATCTTCCGCACTTTTATTATGATTGTTCATGATTATGTTATTGTTTATGTGGGAGGTTGATTACTCGATACCTGATCTTCGGGCTGTGGATCACACTCTCGGGTATGCCAGATAGGGTACCGGCTGGGAGGATGTGACTGATTGGTATCGAGCCCAAGGTTCGAGGAAATCCTAACCACAAAAGACAATAATCGAACATTCCCGAGTCATTGATCTGAAATGACTCTTCTACTCTTAGAAGTGAATAATAGAACACTGAATTAGAAACTTAACCTTTGAGGCATAACGGAACATTTCCGAATAACATACCATAATTATACTTGAACAAATGTCACTAATGTAAGGAAAAGAAAGGTGCATAATATACAATAATTAAGTGAAACAAAATGAACGTCATTAATTTTAAAAGTTTTTACAACGATTACATCTGAAATGCATAAATGGAAATCCTAGGGTAAAGTCTATCTAGGTGATCTTCTCCGATCTCTCGTATGCTCGAACTCCTCCGCTAGCCGAGTCACCCGATGCTCTATCCTATCCGTCGTGACTCCATCCTCTCATACATCTGCTCTGTCCGACCTCCATCCTCTCTAGCATGGAAGTCATCGATCTCATCTCGTGCCCCAAGATCTGAAGTCTCTGGAACTGCATGTAAAGGGCCACCTGCCTCGAAGTGTGATGAAGGAAACTCGTGATGCACTGGCTCAGCCTCATGCATATCTGCATCATCTCCGGCCCGATCATCACTATCGGGACCGATATCCTCTCCTCCATCCCTCGACCCCCGATCCTCATCCTCCGACTCCTCATCATCCTCACCCTCACCCTCCGGACCAGGAGATCTCTCTCGATCGCTGCAGTCTCATCGACGAATGGTCCGAGTGCCAATAGAGTATCCCCGTGAACCGGTGTCCACCGGTGTATCCTCGAAGCTCACCCCGAAATGCCCGAAGATCAAGGTCGGTAGCCTCCCATAGCAAAGGTTCCGCATGCTAGGCCGCCGAACTAAGTCCAAAGCATGACCTGCTGAATGATGTAAGAGAGATCGATCTCGAAGCCCATGTAGATGCGGTAGATGACTAAGGCCTCCATCACCGTGACCCGATGGTGATGTCCGGCCTTCGGCATAATGTTTCGGCCGACTATGCGACCGATAATCCGTGCAGAATCCGTCATCCGTCCGCTGGTCCACGGAGTGAAGCATCGACGGCTATCCCATAGCGTAGAGCATATCTCGCGAAGCTCGTACGGCATCGGATGGCTGTCCAGATCCGCCCCTGCAGGTATCCACACACACCGCTTGTGGATAGTAAGGAACCTGCAAGATCTCAGCCCGGTGCCGGGTGGAGAAGCGAATCCGAGTCCGAAGACCCCTGCTCCTTAGGACAAGTCTAAGTGGATGTCCTTGGCCTCGAGCCTCCTCTCGTGTAGGTAAGGTTGCTTGAAGAACAACCTCACTAGTTCCGGTATACCGGCGGATCCTCGGTGAAGAGATGAGTCCACCGCAATGTGTCGAATCTCCGCCGAACCCTAAAGGCTCGAGCTGGCGTAAGTGAAGTAGACGTCCCATCTCGATATTGCAAGATGGCGAAGTAGG
Source organism: Hakea prostrata (assembly GCF_041222555.1). Taxonomy (NCBI): domain Eukaryota; kingdom Viridiplantae; phylum Streptophyta; class Magnoliopsida; order Proteales; family Proteaceae; genus Hakea; species Hakea prostrata. The sequence goes on along the minus strand of NC_142602.1, from coordinate 30,661,080 downwards.
CCTCGTACGAGAACTCGGCCCGAGGTGTGTCAAACATGTCTGGTCTCCTAACCTCTTGTCTAGGCTCTGAAGGAACCTGACCTCTGGCCCTAAGAGCACCTACAATGCGACCACGATCTCTACCTCGTCCTCGCCCTCCCCTCTGCATAGTGTGTATCTGTGAAAGAAACAAGAGACAATTCCAGTTAGTGCTACCTTAAGATTTGAGCCAAAAAGGGTATTTTCGTAATTTTTCGGAAAATTTCAAATTTGGGGGAAATTTGATTTGAACATACTAGCATGTGCGCAATACTTGGAATTTCATGTCTATGAAGTTTGTTTGATGAAAATCGATCGAAAACTTGGATTAAAGCGAAAAATTCAGCAAGAAGGAAATTTGGGGATTTCGCAATTTAGGTCAAAATTGGATTTTTGAAAAGTTGAAATTGGTTAAATCAAATTGTATGGACCTATCTACAATGTCATCTTGAGCATGTAGCATTTGATCTCGTGCGAAAATTTCAAGCGGTTTGAGAGAAAACGGAATTTTTCTAAAGATAACGATTTCGGTATGAAAACGTTGCGAGATGAACACCAATATGTTAGAACTTGTTGTCTATGCATGGCATTGTGTTTAAAACCTAGGGAATATGTTTCTAAGCATTCCTAAGCATGATTTCTAGCATTGGATACAAGCAAAGCATGGTTTTGTTTGAAATGCAAGCATGAGAAGATGAAAATGGAAGAAAGAATGAGAGATTTACCTTGTTTGTGATGATTGTGTGTTGTTGTGTTGTTGTTGAAGCACCAAAACACCTCAAGAACACTTGTGAGAACCTTTGGAGACTTTCCCTAGAGCTCTCTCACCTTTGGAAGAAGTTAGAATGAGGTTGGAATGTGGAAATGAGGCTTATAATGCGAATTTTCGCATTCATGCTCGCATTGGTCGACTCATTGGTCGACTGGGTCAGTCGACCAATCACTCGACCAATGGTCACAGAGACCTCTTTTTCTGTTGAATTTTTGGAAAATGTGATTTTTGCCTTATGGATTATTGTTTGATGACTATATGGATATATTTGAGCATGATTTAAGTTTTCCAATCATTTGGTCAAGTGGATTTTTGATGATTTTAAGTAAAGAGTGGAAGCAAGTTATTGATGATGCTCTTGGATATCTTGCTTCTGATTTGGAAACCAAGGTGATACACTAGGTGGGAAAAGTTAAAGAAGAGAAGGGAGTTTCACCTTGGGGAGGTCCGGTCTTGTTTGTCAAGAAGAAAGACGGTAGTATGCGCTTGTGCATCGACTACCGTGAGTTGAATAAGCTGACTATCAAGAGTAGATATCCGCTGCCCAGAATTGATGATCTCTTCGATCAGTTGAAGGGTGCAGTTGTGTTCTCAAAGATTGACTTAAGGTCCGGATATCACCAATTGAAAGTGAAGTCTAGTGATATCTTCAAGACAGCTTTCCGAACGCGGTATGGTCACTACGAGTTTAGAGTCATGCCCTTCGGATTGACCAATGCTCCTGCAGTGTTCATGGACCTCATGAACCGAGTATTTCACGATGTGCTTGATAAGTTTGTGATTGTTTTCATTGATGACATCTTGATCTATTCGAAGAGCGAAGAAGAGCATGCGAGTCATCTAAGCTTCACTTTGCAAAGGTTGCGAGAAAAGAAGTTGTTCGCTAAGTTTAGCAAGTGTGATTTCTGGCTTAAGAGAGTGGTATTCCTTGGTCATGTAGTTTCAGCCGAAGGTATTCGTGTCGATCCCGAAAAGGTTCAAGCTGTGGCTGATTGGGAAAGACCGAAGTCGAACGGAAATAAGAAGTTTTCTTGGATTGGCGGGTTACTACGGAAGGTTTATTGAGAACTTTTCTCGGTTGGCTGCTCCTATGACTAAGTTGACCAGGAAAGAAGAAAAGTTTGTTTGGTCTGACGCTTGCGAGAAGAATTTCCAAGAGTTGAAAGATAGATTGACAAGTGCCCCGGTTTTGACTATACCTGATAGTTCCGGTGGTATGACAGTTTATACCGATGCGTCAAAGATTGGATTGGGTTGCGTATCGATGCAACATGGCAAGGTCGTGGCCTATGCTTCTCGGCAATTGAAAGATTATGAGCGGAATTACCCCACTCACGATCTAGAACTTGCCGCTGTTGTCTTTGCTTTGAAGATTTGGAGACATTACCTCTACGGTGAGAAGATTGCCATTTTCACGGATCATAAGAGTTTGAAATACTTCTTTACCCAAAAGGAGTTGAACATGAGACAAAGGAGATGGTTGGAACTAGTCTCCGATTATGATTGTGATATTCAAGTATCACCCTGGGAAAGCAAACGTTGTTGCTTGATGCTCTTAGTAGGAAGAACCAGAAGAAGACTTTGGATTTGAATGCTTTGAGTTTACCATTGTGGTCTTCTATTGAGAGTTTTGATTTGGAAATTGTCCCTGAGAATTCTGATTTTATTCTTTCTGCCATGACGGCAAGATCTGGTCTTAGAGATAAGATTGTTGCTCTGCAAAGTTCCGATCAAGAGCTTTTGATCAAAGTTGAGAAGATTTCTTCGAATCCTGAGTCGGACCCCGACTTTGGTATATCCATGGATAGTGCTTTGTTGTTTAGAGGAAGACTGTGTGTGCCCGCAAACGAAGAAATTAAGAAAGAAATATTGAAGGAAGCACACCCGATCGGTCTTTACTATACACCCGGGAAGCACCAAGATGTACAAGGACTTGAAGGAACATTTTTGGTGGATTGGTCTGAAGGCTGATGTTGATGATTTTGTTGCCAAGTGTGAGACTTGCCAACGTGTGAAAGCCGTTCGACAACCTCCATCTGGATTACTTCAACCTCTTCCTATTCCTAGTTGGAAGTGGGAGGATATCTCCATGGATTTTGTGACTAGCTTGCCTCGGACAAGTAAAGGCAATGACACCGTGTGGGTGATTGTTGATAGGTTGACCAAATCAGCCCACTTCATTCCTATGAAGATCACTCATACCTGCGGATAAGCTAGCAAGGCTTTATGTGGATAATGTGGTTCGTCCGCATGGTGTGCCATTGAGTATTGTTTCGAATCGTGATCCTAGGTTCACCTCAAGGTTTTGGAATAGTTTGCAGAAGGCCTTGGGAACCCAATTGAACTTGAGTACAGCTCATCATCCACGGTCGATGGACAATCCGAGCGGACAATTCAGACATTGGAAGACATGCTCGGATCTTGTGTGGTGGATATGGGTGGTAATTGGGATGAACACCTAGCTTTGGTTGAGTTTGCCTATAACAACAGTTATCAAGCAACAATAGGCATGGCTCCATTCAAGGCTTTGTATGGTAGTACTTGTAGGACACCTCTGTCTGGATCGAGACAGGTGAAAGAAAAGTCTTAGGTCCTGAAATGATTGAAGCTACGAGTGCTATGGTAGATATGATAAGAGAAAGGATTAAGTCGCCCATCAAGACAGAAATCTTATCTTGATAAGAGAAGGACCGATTTGGAATTTCAAGTTGGAGAGAAAGTATTTCTGAAAGTTTCACCAATGAAGGGTGTGATGAGATTCAATGTTAAGGGAAAGCTTAGCCCTCGTTACATTGGACCTTTCGAGATTTTGGAAAAGGTTGGACCTGTTGCGTATCGATTAGCATTACCTCCGCCTCTTGCTGGTGTTCACAATGTGTTTCATATTTCGATGCTCCGAAAATACATAGAGAATCCGGAACACATTTTGCAGCAAAGCACTGAAGGACTTAGTGCTGATTTGACCTACGATGAAGAACCGGCCGAAATCTTGGATAGGAAGGACAAGCAGCTGCGGAATCGCACCATCCCTTTGGTGAAGATTCGGTGGAAGAACCATACCCCTAAAGAAGCTTCTTGGGAGAAGGAAGAAGACATGAAGGAGAAGTTTCCTTACCTCTTTGGAAGCACAGATACGCTTTCAATTTCGAGGACGAAATTTCTTTAAGGGGGGGAGAATGTAAAACCCAGCCCTAACCTTGACCCGGAAACCTTGTTATTTGTAGGTCCGATGACCCGAAGTAAAGTAAGAAGTCAGCTTTGGGCCATCCCAGTGGAGGACTTGGTGTCTGGCTTTGAATCCATGAAAGTTGATGATGAAGTTCTACTTATGGAAATTGAATCTTGATGAAGATCGGATTAGTTGATGGACTTGGAGTGCTCTCTATCTTGTTTGAAGGCATTTCTACCTATTAGGTAAGTCACTTGACATGTGTGCAAAACCCCTTTAGGATTGGATTTGATCTGGGTCTTCAATTCCCTGTTTTGGAATTGCTGTCAGCATTGGTCGACTGATTGGTCGACTGGACCAGTCGACCAATCCACTCGACCAATGAGTGTTGTCTTTGGCAATTAGGTTTTGCTTGCTCTATTTAAGTCCAATCTCGAGTCTACTTCGTATTTGCTGCCTCCAAACTCTTTGGAACGAACCAAAGACCTCTGCAAGTCATCTCCCTTGCATCCTTGGTGATTTTCTTGACGGATCTTCGTCAAAACTCTTCCTTTTCATCAAAAGGTATGTCTACACTCTCTTCTTCTCCTCTATCTCTTATTTTCTTTCCTTTTTGAGTTGAGACAGAGAGAGGAGATGTTGCATTCTCTGTTGCAAACATCTCTGGACTTGTCTCTCATGATCATCCTAAGGATTAAAGGCTAGAACAATGATCTTAACCATGATCATTGCAAGCTTTTGAAGGAATCATGATCAAACCATGATCTAATCTTTGTTAAACTTCGGATTTGAATTCTGATCTCCTTGGATCTTCTATATTGATCATGTTAGTAGTTAATTGCTGTGTTTTCTTTTCATGATCCATGGTCTATCAATCTCTAGTTGTTCTCTTCTACCATACTATGTGTTCTTCATGAATCATGATAGTTACATATATGGTAGGTTTTGTTTCCTTATTTAGATTTATGCTTTTAAGCCTATTTCTTTGAAGATCTAAGTATGCTTTTCATGATACATTTACCTGAAGCAATGATCCCTTCTCCTATTGTTCTTGTCTTTGATTTCTATTTTGAATTCATCAAGATCCATGGTTGATCTAATTATGGTAACTTTTTGTTTCCTAATTTGGATCTTGATGGCTTGATTTGATTAGTGTTTTGAGGTCCCCTATATGTTAGAATACTACTGATGTAGTTTACCCCTTGATTAGTACCCTTTTGAACCACCAAATTCGGATTTCATATCTTAAAACTTCTGTTTTTTTTAGGCCTATCGTCTGCATTGGTCGATCGATTGGTCGATTGGACCGATCGACCAATCCACTCGACCAATGAGTACAGCAACTCCAGAATTGGTCTGTGTTGAATGTTTTTGTATCTTTTCTGTTAGGGATCTTTCCTAATATGTTGTATGCACTTGTTTAGGACCTTCTTCTCAAGTTTGCCAAGATCTTACTTGATTTCTTAGGATTCCTTTGCGAGTTATAAAAGGTAAGGATGGTTATTTCCTTAATTACATAGATAGCATGAATCTAGTTTCTATATTTGAATATCATTGATATGTTTCCTTAATTAGATTCTTACAACGATATACTACTGTTGCATAACCTTGATTACAGTAGCATTGCTTAAATTGATTCATGTATGATTTACTTACCAATTATATACAAAGTGATTGTAATTATTGATTTCTTTCCATATATGAAGTTACCATATATGTGATGATCTGAATTGATGCATGTGTATGCTTAAGTATGGTTTGGAAAGGAGAGGTGTCCTTTTGACACTTCTGTCCTTGGACTACTACGGGAATATTATGGGATGTTTCCGGAGATGCCCTATGGACACCTTCCTAAACTGTTGGATGACATATCTAGGATTGTCTAGTAGTGTTTGGCTAGGATGTCCTGTTATGTCAGACCCTAATCGGAGGGGTATTGAGACCGAACGACCCGTGGTAGCAATGGGGATTCATGGGTGCTCAAGACCGGTAACCAACCTGTGAGAGGACAGGAATCACATTGTGGGGGCCATTTATTGGTAGGATTGCATATGGTTAGACTTGGGCTCACGGGTGCTTAAGACCGGTAACCAACCCGTGAGAGGACGTGAGAGCTTCCCGTTTACCATATGTGGATGATCAATAGGGTTGATGAGTCCGTAGTCAGGGACTATGAGGACTCTAGTGTGAAGGATATCGGAAAGGATCGTCAGGGACGAGGAATGGACGTATCTGGATCTGACTTGATGTAACTTAGTAGAAGACTTGCATTTGGCTAGGTTTTACCCTGACATGCGCCGGTACTTAGACCAATGGTGATGTGAGAGAGTGGTGACTTAACCCCCAGCCATGGAATGTCCCGAGGGATGCCGGACCCATTACCAACTGATGATGAGTGATTGAGACCTTCCTAAAGAAGTACGGTGCTATGACTTAAAGCATGTCTGCCAATAGAGACCAGCATACATAGAGTTAGATTCATTCATTCATTGCTTGTCTCATATCATATTGCATTTATGTTTGTTCTGAAATCCTGCCATTTATGTTATTATGGATTTAACTGCCTTACTGAGTTTCTTTGAAACTCATTCCTTTATTGTACAATGTTTGTTAGACTATGCTGCAGTAGTGCGAATATTATGACGGTCCCTATGAAGAAGCGCAAGGCGAAGAGGCATATCTCCAGGAAGGTGATTGCGGTTACCACAATTACACTGAAGATCCCGCGAGTGGTTATGCTCCGTACGATGCTTAGTCCGACCATTGTGTGGAAGCGTCCTTGTGCCATTTATGAGATTTACCCTTATAAGGATGTTGTCTATAAAGTGGAGAACAATTTAGTTACCCATTGTACTTGCTACTGGGATTAGATTTTGTCTAGTTTATTCTCTTTTGGAGCTACTTTTCCGCTGGTTGTAGAGTGGGATTTTGCCTCACTTTACATATCTGTTTTTGACACTCTGATTATATCTAGTACTCTGATTTATATATGATTCATTCTTTCCTTATTGGATCTATGGTTTATCTTCCGCACTTTTATTATGATTGTTCATGATTATGTTATTGTTTATGTGGGAGGTTGATTACTCGATACCTGATCTTCGGGCTGTGGATCACACTCTCGGGTATGCCAGATAGGGTACCGGCTGGGAGGATGTGACAGAAGTAGTTTCCATGTTTAATACAATTTTACCCACTCCTTAGAGTGGCAATAACCGTTTATAACTCAATCACGTATCCCGAATTTCTCGGTGTTGTTCTTGTCTTTGGAACTGCAAGGTTCCTTCCTCATCACGCTATAATGATTCGATCGGATGTCCGAACCTGACCGTGGGGTTGGGCTGTCTTCGACTGGGGTTAAAGATTGAACCGAAGGCAGACCCGGTCCGGTACAAATTTTATCCACAACATGTGTTTTAAGAACCATTATAAAAAACAAATAAAAACTACTTTCATAGAAAATGAAAAATAGGTTAAGACCTGTTTTTGACTTTTGATTTTTTTCAACAATTTTTAAATTGAAATAGGTTGTATAAATCGTACCAATAGTTACCATTTCTAGTTATTTGGAAAAAGAATTTAAAAATCATGCCAAAAATTGCCTAAGACAAGTGAGATCTTCAACGCTAATAGTTCACCCGAATGGCCCAACTATTCTATCCACCAGGTTATCCATCACCACCTTTTGCACATTGGAAATTCTTGCTCATGTATCGCTTATAATCAAGGTTGAGTAGCACCATTCTTCATGCCGGAGTCTTTGAAAACCTATTGTTACGTTTCTCTTTTGTTTTTTTGGTAAGAAGAAACTTTATTAGAATGAGAAACCACGATTACAACCTATAGCTAGAGCATCAAATAACATAAAAAGCGTAATAGAAGGAGGGGGTATGTGTACATATAAAAACATCATCCTGTGTGTGAAATCCAACCCTATTAGGTCCGATAACCCGAAGCAGAGGAAGAAATCATCTATGGGCCCTCTCAGTAGAAGACATGGTGTTTGACCCAGAACCCATGGAAGTTGATGATGGTGTTCCATATATGGAAACTTGTTCAGATCTAAAAAGGAAACTGCACCTGGTTGAAGATGAGATTAGTTGATGGACTTGGAGTATTATTTGACTTGGTTTGAAGGCATTTCTACATACTAGGTAAGTCATATGATGTGTATGGAGAAACTCTTTAAGTTTGGTTTGGGGTTGGTCCTTCAAATCCCTGTCTTGGCCTTGTTGTCTTGCTTGGTCGACTGCTTGTTCGATTGGGCCAATCGACCAACCAAATATGTTTTGCTGTTTAGGTCTTGGTTGCTCTATATATTGTTGTCTACGAGTTCTCTTTGTCTCCTCTGCCTCCTAAGCCCTCTGGAACGTGTAGAGACTCCATTCCAAGCTTCTCTTTTGCATCCTTGGTGATATTCTTGCAAGAACTCAAGCAATCCTTCTTCTTCTTGCATCTAAGGTTTGTCTATCCTCTCATAATCTTCTTCATGTCTGATTTTCTATTTCTTATTATTTGAGATAGTGAAGATGATGCTGCATTCTCTGTTAGAAACCATCTCTTCACTAATCCCTTATTATTCTTAAGGTTTTATGATCATCATAGTGATCTTAACCTTAATCTTGCAAGTTTTTCATAAAGCTATGATAATCTTCTTTGATTAAATCTTCGATTTGATTCTTAAGCATGATTAGATCTGTTTTCTTTGTAGATTAGTGTATAATCTCTATTATTTCTTTACTATAATGATAATCCCTCAATCTCTGGTTTTCCTTCATGATCATATTACGTTTTCATTGAAAACCCTAATTGTTACTTTTATAGAAAGTTTTGTTTCCTATTTAGTACCTTTATGATTTGATCATTGTTAGTTTCTAGTCTTGCTCTTTAGTGTTAGAACACTGTTATAGTAATCTCCTTCAAGTTTGGTGATGTTTCGAATCATATAAATCAAGTTTCGGATCAGAAAAATCATTTCTGTTTGGTACAGACTCAGTTGGTCAACTAGGTCAGTAGACCAACCAATCGACCAAGCATGTCAGTAGCTTTGTGTTTAGTCTATTTTGAATGGTTTGATCTTCTACCTTTTAGACCTCTTTCCTAATAAGGTATCTATGGTTGTTTAGGATCTTCTTACTAAGTTTGGAACCATTCTCCTTGATTCTTGGGATATTCTTCGAAACTATATAAGGTAAGGACAGTTACTTCTATAATTACATATATTGCATGAATCTTAGTTTCTATATTTGGATACTTTTGGATTCATTACCATAAATGTATTCTTTCATTGTTATACTTGTGAAACCCAGCCCTAACCTTGACCCGGAAACTTTGTTATTTGTGGATCCAGTGACCCGAAGTAAAGCAAGAAGTCAGCTTTGGGCCATCCCAGTGGAGGACTTGGTGTCTGACTTTGAATCCATGAGTGTTGATGATGAGGTTCTATTTATGGAAACTGAATCTTGATGAAGATCGGATTAGTTGATGGACTTGGAGTGCTCTCTATCATGGTTTGAAAGCATTTCTACCTATTAGGTAAGTTACTTGGTATGTGTGCAAAACCCCTTTAGGTTTGGATTTGATATGGGCATTCAATTCCCTGTTTAGAGGTTGCTGAACTGATTGGTCGACTCATTGGTCGACTGGTCCAGTCGACCAATCCAATCGACCAATGGGTTCTGTCTTTGGTAATTAGGTCTTGCTTGCTCTATTTAAGTCCAATCTTGAGTCTACTTCGTATTTTCTACCTCCAAACTCTTTGGAACAGAACCAAAGACCTCTACAAGTCATCTCCCTTGCGTCCTTGGTGTTTATCTTGACGGATCTTCGTCAAAACTCGTGTTCTTACACAAAAAGGTATGTTTACACTCTCTTCTTCTTCTTCATCCTTGTTTTCTTTCCTTTTTGAGTTGAGACAGTAGAGGAGATGTTGTATTCTCTGTTGCAAACATCTCTGAACTTGTCTCTCATGATCTTCCTAAGGATTAATGGCTAATGCGATGATCTTAACCATGATCATTGCAAACTTTTGAAGGAATCATGATCAAATCATGATCTTGTATTTGTTCATCTTTTGATTTAAATTCTGATCTTCTTAGATCTACTATATTGATCATGTTAGTAGTCAATCGCTGTGTTTTCTTTACATGATCCATGATCTATCAATCTCTAATTGTTTCTCTTCTACCATACCATGCTTTCTTCAAGAATCATGACTGATACATCTATGGTAGGTTTTGTTTCCTTATTTAGATTTATGTTCTTAGATCTATTTTCTTGAAGATCTAAGTATGCCTTCCATGATATCTTTATCAAAATCAATGATTCATTCTCCTATTGTTCTTGTCTATGATTTGTATCTTGAACTCTTCAAGAACCATGATTGATCTAATTATGGTAACTTTTTGTTGCCTAATTTGTAACTTGAAAACTTGATTCGATTAGTGTTTTGAGGTCCTCTATATGTTAGGATACTACCAATGAAGTTTACCCCTTGTTTAGTACCCTTTTGAACCACCAAATTCGGTTCTTTATTCTTAAAACTCTGATTTTGTAGGACACTGTCTCCATTGGTCGACTGATTGGTCGACTGGGACAGTAGACCAATCCAATCGACCAATGAGTACAGCAACTCTAGATTTGGTCTGTTTTGGATGTTTTGATATCTTTTCTGTTAGGGATCTTTCCTAATATGTTGTACACACTTGTTTAGGACCTTCTTCTCAAGTTTGTCAAGATCTTACTTGATTTCTTAGGATTCCTTTGCAAGTTATAAAAGGTTAGGATGGTTACTTCCTTAACAACATAAATTGCATATCTTAGTTTCTATATTTGAATCTTGTTAATTTATTTCTTTAATTAGATTCTTACAATGTTCTACTACTGTGGTACTGTCTTAATATCAGTAACATTACTTGTTTATATTAAATTGACTCATGTATGATTTACTTACCAGTTATATACAAGTTGATTGTAATTATTGATTTCTTTCCATATATGAAATTACCATATATGTGATGTTATGAATTGATGCTTGTGTATGCTTAAGTATGGTTTGGAAAGGAGAGGTGTCCTTTTGACACTTCTGTCCTAGGACTACTACGGGAATATTATGGGATGTTTCCGGAGATGCCCTCTGGACACCTTCCTAAACTGTTGGATGACATATTTAGGACTGTCTAGTAGTGTTTGGCTAGGATGTCCGTTATGTCAGACCCTAATCGGAGGGGTATTGAGACCGAACGACCCGTGGTAGCAATGGGGATTCGTGGGCGCTCAAGATCGGTAACCAACCCATGAGAGGACAGGAATCACATTGTGGGGGCCATTTATCGGTAGGGTTGCATATGGTTAGACTTGGGCTCACGGGCGCTCAAGACCGGTAACCAACCCGTGAGAGGACGTGAGAGCTTCCCGTTTAACATATGTGGATGACCAATAGGTTTGATGAGTCCGTAGTCAGGGACTATGAGGACTCTAGTGGGAAGGATACCGAAAAGGATCGCCAGGGGCGAGGAATGGACGTATCTGGATCTGACTTGATGTAACTGAGTAGAAGACTTGCATTTGGCTAGGCTTTAACCCTGACATGTGCCGGTACTTAGACCAATGGTGATGTGAGAGAGTGGTGACCTATACCCCAGCCACGGAATGTCCTGAGGGATGAAGGACGCATTACCAACTGATGATGAGTGAATGAGACTTTCCTAAAGAAGTACGGTGCTATGACTTAAAGCATGTCTGCCATTAGAGACCAGCATACATAGAGTTAGATTCATACATTCATTGTTTGTCTCATACCACATTGCATTTATGTTTGTTTTGTAATCCTGCCATTTATGTTATTATGGATTTAACTGCTTTACTGAGTTTCTTTGAAACTCATTCCTTTTGTACAATGTTTGTTAGACTACCCTACAGGTTCTGAGTATCATGACTGCTCGTATGAAGAAGCGCAAGGAGAAGAGGCATATCTCCAGGAAAGTGATTGCGGTTACGACAATTACACTGAATATCCCGCGAGTGGTTATGCTCCGTACGATTCTTAGTCCGACCATAGAGTGGAAGCGCCCTTGTGCCATTTATGAGATTTATACTTATAGGGGTATTGTCTATAAGATTGAGAACAATTTAGTTACCTATTGCACATGTATTGGGATTAGATTCAATTCTGTTTCTTCTCTTCTAGAACTACATTTCCGCTGGTTGTAGAGTGGGATTTCGCCTCACTTTACTTATTTGATTTAGACACTCTGATTATATTTAGTACTCTGATTTATATGATTCATTCTTTCCTTATTTGGATCTATGGTTTATCTTTCGCACATCGATTATTATTGTTCATGATTATGTTATTGTTTATGTGGGAGGTTGATTACTCGATACCTGATCTTCGGGCTGTGGATCACACTCTCGGGTATGCCAGATTGGGTACCGGCTGGGAGGATGTGACAAATTGGTATTAGAGCCCAAGGTTCGAGGAAATCCTAACCACAAAAGACAATAACGGAACATTCCTGAGTCATAAATCTGAAATGACTCTTCTACTCTTAGAAGTGAATAATAGAACACTTGGATTAGAAACTTAACCTATGAAGCATAACAGAACATTTCCGAATAACATATCATAATTATACTTAAACAAATGTCACTAATGCAAATAAAAGAAAGGTGCATAATATACAATAATTAAGTGAAACAAAATGAACTTCATTAATTTCAAAAGCTTTTACAACGATTACATCTGAAATGCATAAATGAAAACCCTAAGGTACAGTCTATCTAGGTGGTCTCCTCTTATCTCTGTATGCTCTGAACTCCTCCGCTAGCTGAGTCACCTGATGCTCTATCCTATCCTGTCGTGACTCCATCCTCTCATACATCTACTCCTGTCTGACCTCCATCCTCTCTAGCATGGAAGTCATCGATCTCATCTGTGCCCCAAGATCTGAAGTCTCTAGAACTGCATGAGAGGGGCCACCTGCCTCGAAGTGCGATGAAGGAAACTCGTGATGCACTGGCCCAGCCTCGTGCATCTCTGTATCGTCTCCTGCCTGATCATCACTATCAAGACCGATATCCTCTCCTCCATCCTCTGACTCCTGATCCTCATCCTCTGTCTCCTCATCATCCTCACCATCCGGACTAGGAGATCTCACAGTCTGCTGTAGTCTCATTTGACGAATGGTCCGAGTCCCGATGACATATCCCTGTGAACCAGTGTCCACTGGTGTATCCTCGAAACTCACCCCGAAATGCCTGAAGATCAAGGTTAGTAGCCTCCCATAGCAAAGGTTCCGCATGCTAGGCCGCAGAACAAAGTCCAGCATGACCTGCTGAATGATGTAGGAGAGATCGATCTCGAAGCCCATGTAGATGCGGTAAATGACTCAGGCCTCCATCACTGTGACCCGATGGTGATGTCCGGCCTTCGGCATAATGTTTCGGCCGACTATGCGACCGATAATCCGTGCAGAATCTGTCATCCGTCCGCTGGTCCACGGAGTGAAGCATCGACGACTATCCCATAGTGTGGAGCATATCTCGCGTAGCTCATACGGCATCAAATAGCTGTCCAAATCTGCTCCCGCAGGTATCCACACACACTGCTGTGGATAGTAGGGAACCCGCAAGATCTCAGCTAGTGATCGGGTGGAAAAGCGAATCTGAGTCTGGAAGACCCTGCTCCTGAGGACAAGTCTAAGTGGATGTCCTTGACCTCGAGCCTCCTCTGTGTAAGTAAGGTTGCTGAAGAACAACCTCACTAGCTCCGGGTATACCGGCAGATCCTCAGTGAAGAGATGTGTCCACTGCAACGTGTCGAATCTCTGCCGAATCCTAAAGACTCTGAGCTGGCGTAGGTGAAGCAGACGTCCCAGCTCGATGTTGTAGTAACTGAAGTAGGCCTCGTACAAAAACTCGGCCTGAGGTGTGTCGAACATGTCCGGTCTTCGAACCTCCTGTCTAGGCTCTGAAGGAACCTGACCTCTGCCCCTAAGTGCCCCTACAATACGACCACGACCTCTACCTCGTCCTCGCCCTCCCCTCTGCATAGTGTGTATCTGTGAAAGAGACAAGAGACATTTCCAGTTAGTGCTACTTTAAGATTTAAGCCAAAAGAGTATTTTCGTAATTTTCGTAATTTTTCGAAAATTTCAAATTTGGGAAAATTTTGATTTGAACATGCTAGCATGTGCACAATACTTGGAATTTCATGTCTATGAAGTTTGTTTGAAGAAAATCGATCGAAAACTTGAATTAAAGCGAAAAATTCAGCAAGAAGGAAAATTTGGGGATTTTGCAATTTAGGTCAAAATTGGATTTTTGAAAAGTTGAAATTTGTTAAATCAAATTTTATGGACCTATCTACAATATCATCTTGAGCATGTAGCATTTGATTTCGTGCGAAAATTTCAAGCGGTTTGTGAGAAAACGAAAATTTTCTAAAGTTAACAATCTCGGTACGAAAACATTGCGAGATTAACACCATTATGTTAGAACTTGTTGTCTATGCATGGCATTGTGTTTAAAACCTAGGGAATATGTTTCTAAGTATTCCTAAGCATGATTTCTAGCATTGGATACAAGCAAAACATGGTTTTGTTGAAATGCAAGCATGAGAAGATGAAAATGGAAGAAAGAATGAAAGATTTACCTTGTATGTGATGGTTGTGTGTTGAAGTGTTGTTGTTGAAGCACCAAAACACCTCAAGAGCACCTGGAAGAACCTTTGGAGACTTTCCCTAGAGCTCTCTCACCTTTGATAGAGGATAAAATGAAGTTGGAATGTGGAAATGAGGCTTATAATGCGAATTTTCGTATTCTGTCTTGATTGGTCGACTCATTGGTCAACTGGGTCAGTCGACCAATCACTCGACCAATGGACACAGAGACCTCATTTTCTGCTGAATTTTTGGAAAATGTGATTTTTGCCTTATGGATTATTGTTTGATGACTTTTTTGGAAAATGTGATTTTTGCCTTATGGATTATTGTTTGATGACTATATGGAGATATTTAAGCATGATTTAAGTTTTCAAATCATTTGGACTTGTGGTTTATGTTGAAACTTCGAAATTCGGTATTTTGATGTTCTCAGTTTTTGCAGAATGGTTACTCTGAGAAGTGGGCGTGGTGAATCCAGTGGTCAGGGAGATGGTGAAATACCTCATGGAGGTGGTGAGATACCTAATGTTGATCAGGGTACCCATGAGATACCCGGTGCCCCGAATGTTGGAAGCTTTCATGATATTGCCAATATTATGGGCAATATGATGCAGCAGCAAGCAGCTCAGTTCAACTAGATGTTGGCGGGTTTCATGACTCTGCATAATGAGACTCGAACTGGTGCTAATGTGAATCCACATGCCGCAATCCTGAATGCGGGAGGTTTAGCTGGAACTCCTCATACTCGCCTGATGGAGAGTTTTCTGAAGATGCAAGTGCCCACTTTCACTGGAGTTACCAAGGATCCCTTGTTTCCTAACAAGTGGCTTCGTGAGTTGGAGAAGGCTTTCCGACATCTGCAATGCTCGGAAGCTCAGAAGATTCTATTTGCTGAACAGAAGTTGCAACAAGAAGCTGATGCATGGTGGACCTCCACTCAACCTGTTTTGGAAGGTTTGCATGCAGGAGTTGTAACTTGGGAGTTGTTCAAAGAAGCTTTTTGTTTGAATTATTTCCCCGAGGCGGTGAAAGATGAGAAGGAAGCCGAGTTTATGGTTCTCACACAAGGATCTTTGTCTGTGTTGGAGTACCAACAGAAGTTTGAGGAGCTTCATTTCTTTGCTCCAGATTCTCTGAAGGTCGATCTCGCCAAAGCGAAGAAGTTCTTCAAAGGACTGCGCCCTGCCATTAAAGCTTACCTCACAGTCCAGCCTATAGTGAGCTATGCTCAAGTGGTGCAGAACTCGAAGAAGTTGGAAGAAACAGAGAAGGAGAATGCACGTATGCAAAGGCCCTGGCAGCCAAGGAACCCTGGGTTGGTGGATCGTAATGATCGGCGTTTTGTGAGACCTACACCCTACCCCACTCCTGCTTTTCAGCCTAGGAGTGTAGGTCAGAACTCGGGTTTTCAGCAGCCCGACCAGTTTAGACAGTATGGCGGAAACCGACCACCAGTGAGTGCAAGTGCTAGGCCTGTGAATGCGAATCCTAGGCCTTTTGTTCAGAAGCCCCCTGTTGCAGCTACCCCAGTTGGACCCAGCAATCCTGTTTGCTTTTATTGCAAGCAAGCTGGTCATTTCGCTCGTGCCTGTCCGAAGCGGCCTGTCCAGCAGCCTGCTCCAGTGGTGAAGAGTGCTCCTACTCCTCCCTCTGGTAGAGTGTTCAGTATTTCTAGTGCTGAGCAGGATCCAAGCCATGAAGTGATTACAGGTACATTGTTAGTTGCTTCTATTTCTGCATTTGTCTTATTTGATACGGGTGCATCTCATTCGTTCATGTCATCTGCATTCATCAAGAAGACTGACCTAATCCCTGAAAAGTTGTCTAGTTGTTTATTGATTAGTACACCTACTGGTCCTGTTGTGAAACTAGATAAAGGGTTAGTTAAATGTCCTGTGTTGATTGGTGAGAAGAACTTGGAAGCCAATTTTGTACTTCTTGATATGAAGGACTTCGATGTTATTTTGGGAATTGATTGGTTAACAGCTCACAAAGCTGTGTTTCTTTGTTCCTCAAAGAAGATTCAGTTCCATATTTGTTGAAGTCCGGTCTTTGAATTTCTTGGTGAGAAAAGAAGGGTTTGTAAGAAGGTACTGTCTGCACTGATGCAAGTCTATGCCCTAGTGGATGATGCTTCATCTGAAGGCAAGGGTAAAGTGGAGAAAAGAGTCGATGAAGTCAGGGTTGTCTGTGACTTTGTTGATGTCTTCCCTGATGATCTATCGGGAGTGCCTCCAGACAGGGATGTCGAGTTTTCTATTGATCTCGTCCCTGGTGCAGCTCCGGTATCTAAGGCTCCGTATAGGATGGCTCCTACTGAGTTGAAAGAGTTGCAAAACCAGTGTATCACCTTGGGGAGCTCCGGTCTTGTTTGTCAAGAAGAAAGACGGTAGTATGCGCCTGTGCATCGACTACCGTGAGTTGAATAAGCTGACTATCAAGAACAGATACCCGCTGCCCAAAATTGATGATCTCTTCGATCAGTTAAAAGGTGCAGTTGTGTTCTCAAAGATTGACTTGAGATCCGGATATCACCAATTGAAAGTGAAGTCTAGTGATATCTTCAAGACAGCATTTCGAACACGGTATGGCCACTACGAGTTTAGGGTCATGCCTTTCGGATTGACCAATGCTCCTGCGGTGTTCATGGACCTCAACCGAGTATTTCACGATGTGCTTGATAAGTTTGTGATTGTTTTCATCGACGACATCTTGATCTATTCGAAGAGCGAAGAAGAGCATGCGAGCCATCTAAGTTTCACTTTGCAAAGGTTGCGAGAAAAGAAGTTGTACGCCAAGTTTAGCAAGTGTGATTTCTGGCTTAAGAGAGTAGTATTCCTTGGCCATGTGGTTTCAGCTGAAGGTATTCGTGTCGATCCTGAAAAAGTCCAAGCTGTGGCTGATTGGGAAAGACCGAAGTCGGTAACGGAAATAAGAAGTTTTCTTGGATTGGCGGGTTACTACAGAAGGTTTATTGAGAACTTTTCTCGGTTGGCTGCTCCTATGACTAAGTTGACCAGGAAAGAAGAGAAGTTTGTTTGGTCCGGCGCTTTGTGAGAAAAATTTCTAAGAGTTGAAAGATAGATTGACAAGTGCCCCGGTTTTGACTATACCTGATAGTTCCGGTGGTATGACAGTTTATACCGATGCGTCAAAGATTGGATTGGGTTGTGTACTGATGCAACATGGCAAGGTCGTAGCCTATGCTTCTCGGCAATTGAAAGATTATGAGCGGAATGACCCCACTCACGATCTAGAACTTGTCGTTGTTGTCTTTGCTTTGAAGATTTGGAGACATTACCTCTACGGTGAGAAGATTGCCATTTTCACGGATCATAAGAGTTTGAAATACTTCTTTACCCAAAAGGAGTTGAACATGAGACAAAGGAGATGGTTGGAACTAGTCTCTGATTATGATTGTGATATTCAGTATCACCCTGGGAAGGCAAACGTTGTTGCTGATGCTCTTAGTAGGAAGAACCAAAAGAAGACTTTGGATTTGAATGCTTTGAGTCTACCATTGTGGTCTTCTATTGAGAGTTTTGATTTGGAAATTGTCCCTGAGAATTCTGATTTTATTATTTCTGCCATGACGGCAAGATCTGGCCTTAGAGATAAGATTGTTGCTCTGCAGAAGTTCGATCAAGAACTTTTGATCAAAGTTGAGAAGATTTCTTCGAATCCTGAGTCGAACCCCGACTTTGGTATATCCATGGATGGTGCTTTATTGTTTAGAGGAAGACTGTGCGTGCCTGCAAACGAAGAAATTAAAAAGGAAATATTGAAGGAAGCACATCAGTCAGTCTTTACTATACACCCGGGAAGCACCAAGATGTACAAGGACTTGAAGGAACATTTTTGGTGGATTGGTTTGAAGGCTGATGTTGATAATTTTGTTGCCAAGTGTGAGACTTGCCAACGTGTGAAGGCCGTTCGTCAACCCCCATCTGGATTACTTCAACCCCTTCCTATTCCTAGTTGGAAGTGGGAGGATATCTCTATGGACTTTGTGACTAGCTTGCCTCGGACAAGTAAAGGCAATGACACCGTGTGGGTGATTGTTGATAGGTTGACCAAATCAGCCCACTTCATTCCTATGAAGATCACTCATACTCTGGATAAGCTAGCAAGGCTTTATGTGGATAATGTGGTTCGCCTGCATGGTGTGCCAATGAGTATTGTTTCTGATCGTGATCCTAGGTTCACCTCAAGGTTTTGGAATAGTTTGCAAAAGGCCTTGGGAACCCAATTGAACTTGAGTACAACTCATCATCCACAGTCTGATGGACAATGCGAGCGGACAATTCGGACATTGGAAGACATGCTCGGATCTTGTGTGGTGGATATGGGTGGTAATTGGGATGAACACCTAGCTTTGGTTGAGTTTGCCTATAACAACAGTTATCAAGCAACAATAGGCATGGCTCCATTCAAGGCTTTGTATGGAAGTACTTGTAGGACACCTTTGTCATTGGACTGAGACAAGTGAAAGAAAAGTCTTAGGTCCTGAGATGATTGAAGCTACAAGTGCTATGGTTGATATGATAAGAGAAAGGATTAAGTCTGCCCAGTCAAGACAGAAATCTTATGCTGATAAGAGGAGGACCGATTTGGAATTTCAAGTTGGAGAGAAAGTTTTCTGAAGGTTTCACCAATGAAGGGTGTGATGAGATTCAATGTTAAGGGAAAGCTTAGCCCTCGTTTCATTGGACCTTTTGAGATTTTGGAAAAGGTTGGACCTGTTGCGTATCGATTAGCATTACCTCCGCCTCTTGCTGGTGTTCACAATGTGTTTCATATTTCGATGCTCCGGAAATACATAGAGAATCCGGAACACATTTTGCAACAAGCACCTGAAGGACTTAGTGCTGATTTGACCTACGATGAAGAACCGGCCGAAATCTTGGATAAGAAGGACAAGCAGCTGCGGAATCGCACCATCCCTTTGGTGAAGATTCGGTGGAAGAACCATACCCCTGAAGAAGCTTCTTGGGAGAAGGAAGAAGATATGAAGGAGAAGTTTCCTCACCTCTTTGGAAGCACAGGTACGCTTTCAATTTCGAGGACAAATTTTCTTTAAGGGGGGGAGAATGTGAAACCTAGCCCTAACCTTGACCCGGAAACTTTGTTATTTGTAGGTCCAGTGACCCGAAGTAAAGCAAGAAGTCAGCTTTGGGCCATCCCAGTGGAGGACTTGGTGTCTGGCTTTGAATCCATGAGTGTTGATGATGAGGTTCTATTTATGGAAACTGAATCTTGATGAAGATCGGATTAGTTGATGGACTTGGAGTGCTCTCTATCATGGTTTGAAGGCATTTCTACCTATTAGGTAAGTCACTTGGTATGTGTGCAAAACCCCTTTAGGTTTGGATTTGATCTGGGCCTTCAATTCCCTGTTTAGAGGTTGCTGAACTGATTGGTCGACTCATTGGTCGACTGGACCAGTCGACCAATCCAATCGACCAATGGGTTCTGTCTTTGGTAATTAGGTCTTGCTTGCTCTATTTAAGTCCAATCTCGAGTCTACTTCGTATTTTCTGCCTCCAAACTCTTTGGAACAAACCAAAGACCTCTGCAAGTCATCTCCCTTGCGTCCTTGGTGTTTATCTTGACGGATCTTCGTCAAAACTCGTGTTCTTACACAAAAAGGTATGTTTACACTCTCTTCTTCTTCATCATCCTTGTTTTCTTTCCTTTTTGAGTTGAGACAGTAGAGGAGATGCTGCATTCTCTGTTGCAAACATCTCTGAACTTGTCTCTCATGATCTTCCTAAGGATTAATGGCTAATGCGATGATCTTAACCATGATCATTGCAAGCTTTTGAAGGAATCATGATCAAATCATGATCTTGTCTTTGTTCATCTTTTGATTTAAATTCTGATCTTCTTAGATCTATTATATTGATCATGTTAGTAGTCAATCGCTGTGTTTTCTTTACATGATCCATGATCTATCAATCTCTAGTTGTTTCTCTTCTACCATACCATGCTTTCTTCAAGAATCATGATTGATACATCTATGGTAGGTTTTGTTTCCTTATTTAGATTTATGTTCTTAGATCTATTTTCTTGAAGATCTAAGTATGCCTTCCATGATATCTTTATCAAAATCAATGATTCATTCTCCTATTGTTCTTGTCTATGATTTGTATCTTGAACTCTTCAAGAACCATGATTGATCTAATTATGGTAACTTTTTGTTTCCTAATTTGTAACTTGAAAACTTGATTCGATTAGTGTTTTGAGGTCCTCTATATGTTAGGATACTACCAATGTAGTTGACCCCTTGTATAGTACCCTTTTGAACCACCAAATTTGGTTCTTTATTCTTAAAACTCTGATTTTGTAGGCCACTGTCTCCATTGGTCGACTGATTGGTCGATTGGACGAGTAGACCAATCCAATCGACCAATGAGTACATCAACTCAGATTTGGTCTGTTTTGGATGTTTTGATATCTTTTCTGTTAGGGATCTTTCCTAATATGTTGTATACACTTGTTTAGGACCTTCTTCTCAAGTTTGTCAAGATCTTACTTGATTTCTTAGGATTCCTTTGCAAGTTATAAAAGGTAAGGATGGTTACTTCCTTAACAACATAAATTGCATATCTTAGTTTCTATATTTGAATCTTGTTAATTTATTTCTTTAATTAGATCCTTACAATGTTATACTACTGTGGTACTGTCTTGATATCAGTAACATTACTTGTTTATATTAAATTGACTCATGTATGATTTACTTACCAGTTATACACAAGATGATTGTAATTATTGATTTCTTTCCATATATGAAGTTACCATATATGTGATGTTATGAATTGATGCTTGTGTATGCTTAAGTATGGTTTGGAAAGGAGAGGTGTCCTTTTGACACTTCTTTCCTAGGACTACTACGGGAATATTATGGGATGTTTCCGGAGATGCCCTTTGGACACCTACCTAAACTGTTGGATGACATATTTAGGACTGTCTAGTAGTGTTTGGCTAGGATGTCCTTTTATGTCAGACCCTAATCGGAGGGGTATTGAGACCGAACGACCCGTGGTAGCAATGGGGATTCGTGGGCGCTCAAGACCAGTAACCAATCCGTGAAAGGACATGGATCACATTGTGGATACTCGAAAGAGGCCATTTATCGGTAGGGTTGCATATGGTTAGACTTGGGCTCACGGGCGCTCAAGACCGGTAACCAACTCGTGAGAGGACGTGAGAGCTTCCCGTTTACCTTATGTGGATGACCAATAGGGTTGATGAGCCCGTAGTCAGGGACTATGAGGACTCTAGTGTGAAGGATACCGGAAAGAATCGCCAGGGGCGAGGAATGGACGTATCTGGATCTGACTTGATGTAACTGAGTAGAAGACTTGCATTTGGCTAGGCTTTAACCTTGATATGCGCCGGTACTTAGACCAATGGTGATGTGAGAGAGTGGTGACCTATACCCCAGCCATGGAATGTCCTGAGGGATGAAGGACCCATTACCAACTGATGATGAGTGAATGAGACTTTCCTAAAGAAGTACGGTGCTATGACTTAAAGCATGTCTGCCATTAGAGACCAGCATACATAGAGTTAGATTCATACATTCATTGTTTGTCTCATACCATATTGCATTTATGTTTGTTTTGTAATCCTGCCATTTATGTTATTATGGATTTAACTGCTTTACTGAGTTTCTTTGAAACTCATTCCTTTTGTACAATGTTTGTTAGACTACTCTACAGGTTCTAAGTATCATGACTGCTCGTATGAAGAAGCGCAAGGAGAAGAGGCATATCTCCAGGAAAGTGATTGCGGTTACGACAATTACACTGAAGATCCCGCGAGTGGTTATGCTCCGTACGATGCTTAGTCCGACCATAGAGTGGAAGCGCCCTTGTGCCATTTATGAGATTTATACTTATAGGGATATTGTCTATAAGATTGAGAACAATTTAGTTACCTATTGTACCTGCTATTGGAATTAGATTCTATTATGTTTCTTCTCTTTTAGAACTACATTTCCGCTGGTTGTAGAGTGGGATTTCGCCTCACTTTACTTATTTGATTTAGACACTCTGATTATATTTAGTACTTTGATTTATATATGATTCATTCTTTCCTTATTTGGATCTATGGTTTATCTTTCGCACACCGATTATTATTGACGGAGGGAGACCGCCGAGAAGGTTCATGATTATGTTATTGTTTATTTTCTATAAGTGATGAGTTACTGGGAAATGTGCAGAGACAATCGATTTGAAAAAGTGACTCGATTAGGTATGGTTTGGGATTGAGGGTGTCCTTGATACTGTGGCCCTTGGACATCACTCGAAATAGTATGGGATGTTTGTAAGTTTCATTGAAACCTTCCAACTATTGGTTGTCATTCATATGGCTGTCTAGCAAAGCACCAATATGATGTCCTCATTATATTAGACCCAAATCAAAG